>NC_047104.1:7158024-7242899 GCF_902500255.1 Thalassophryne amazonica
ACAAACAAATAAACAACAAACAACAAACACACGAGCAGCAGCAAGGCGCAAATGGTGAGTCTGCTTTAAACACAAACAAATAAACACAAACAAACAAACAACACGAGCAGCAGCAAGGCGCAAATGGTGAGTCTGCTTATAACACAAACAAATAAACAACAAACAAACAAACAACACGAGCAGCAGCAAGGCGCAAATGGTGAGTCTGCTTTAAACACAAACAAATAAACAACAAACAAACAAACAACACGAGCAGCAGCAAGGCGCAAATGGTGAGTCTGCTTTAAACACAAACAAATAAACAACAAACAAACAAACACGAGCAGCAGCAAGGCGCAAATGGTGAGTCTGCTTTAAACACAAACAAATAAACAACAAACAAACAAACAACACGAGCAGCAGCAAGGCGCAAATGGTGAGTCTGCTTTAAACACAAACAAATAAACAAACAAACAACACGAGCAGCAGCAAGGCGCAAATGGTGAGTCTGCTTTAAACACAAACAAATAAACAAACAAACAAACAAACAACACGAGCAGCAGCAAGACGCAAATGGTGAGTCTGCTTTAAACACAAACAAATAAACAACAAACAAACAAACAACACGAGCAGCAGCAAGACGCAAATGGTGAGTCTGCTTTAAACACAAACAAATAAACAACAAACAACAAACAACACGAGCAGCAGCAAGGCGCAAATGGTGAGTCTGCTTTAAACACAAACAAATAAACAAACAAACAACACGAGCAGCAGCAAGGCGCAAATGGTGAGTCTGCTTTAAACACAAACAAATAAACAACAAACAACACGAGCAGCAGCAAGGCGCAAATGGTGAGTCTGCTTTAAACACAAACAAATAAACAAACAAACAAACAAACAACACGAGCAGCAGCAAGACGCAAATGGTGAGTCTGCTTTAAACACAAACAAATAAACAAACAAACAAACAAACAACACGAGCAGCAGCAAGACGCAAATGGTGAGTCTGCTTTAAACACAAACAAATAAACAACAAACAAACAACACGAGCAGCAGCAAGGCGCAAATGGTGAGTCTGCTTTAAACACAAACAAATAAACAAACAAACAAACAAACAACACGAGCAGCAGCAAGACGCAAATGGTGAGTCTGCTTTAAACACAAACAAATAAACACAAACAAACAAACAACACAGAGCAGCAGCAAGACGCAAATGGTGAGTCTGCTTTAAACACAAACAAATAACAACAAACAAACAAACAACACGAGCAGCAGCAAGGCGCAAATGGTGAGTCTGCTTTAAACACAAACAATAAACAACAAACAACAAACACGAGCAGCAGCAAGGCGCAAATGGTGAGTCTGCTTTAAACACAAACAAATAACAAACAAACAACACGAGCAGCAGCAAGGCGCAAATGGTGAGTCTGCTTTAACACAACAAATAAACAAACAAACAACACGAGCAGCAGCAAGGACGCAAAATGGTTGAGTCTGCTTTAAACACAAACAAATAAAACAACAAACAAACAAACAACACGAGCAGCAGCAAGACGCAAATGGTGAGTCTGCTTTAAACACAAACAAATAAACAAACAAACAAACAACACGAGCAGCAGCAAGGACGCAAATGGTGAGTCTGCTTTAAACACAAACAAATAACAACAAACAAACAAACAACACGAGCAGCAGCAAGGCGCAAATGGTGAGTCTGCTTTAAACACAAACAAATAAACAAACAACACGAGCAGCAGCAAGGCGCAAATGGTGAGTCTGCTTTAAACACAAACAAATAAACAAACAAACAAACAACACGAGCAGCAGCAAGGCGCAAATGGTGAGTCTGCTTTAAACACAAACATAACAAACAAACAAACGAGCCAGCAGCAGACGCAAAGGTGAGTCTGCTTTAAACACAAACAAATAAACAACAACAAACAAACAACACAGCAGCAGCAAGGCGCAAATGGTGAGTCTGCTTTAAACACAAATCAAACAAACAACAACACGAGCAGCAGCAAGGCGCAAATGGTTCTGCTTTAAACACAAACAATAACAAAACAACAAACACACAACACGAGCAAGGCGCAAATGGTGAGTCTGCTTTAAACACAAACATAAAACAAACAACAACACGAGCAGCAGCAAGGCGCAAATGGTGAGTCTGCTTTAAACACAAACAATAAACAAACAAACAAACAAACCACGCAGCAGCAGCAAGGCCAAATGGTGAGTCTGCTTTACACAAACAAATAAACAACAAACAAACAAACAACACGAGCAGCAACAAGGCGCAAATGGTGAGTCTGCTTTAAAACACACAACAAATAACAACAAACAACCACGAGCCAGCAAGGCGCAAATGTGAGTCTGCTTTAAACACAAACAATAAACAACAAACAAAACAACACGAGCAGCAGCAAGGCGCAAATGGTTTTTGCTTCTGCTTTAAACAACAAACAAATAACAACAAAACAAAAACAACACGAGCAGCAGAAGGCGCAAATGGTGAGTCTGCTTTAAAAAACACAAACAAAATAAACAACAAACAAACAAAAACACGAGCAGCAGCACGGCGAAATGGTGAGTCTGCTTTAAACACAAACAAAAAAAATCAATAAACAACAAACAAACAACACGAGAAGCAGCAGCAAGGCGCAATGGTGAGTCTGCTTTTAAAAAACAAACAACAAACAACCAAACAAACAAACAACACGAGCAGCAGCAAGAGCAAATGGGAGGTCGGCTTTAAACCCAAAACATAAACAAACAACAAACAACACGAGCAGCAGCCAAGGCGCAAAATGGTTTTTGAGTCTGCTTTAAACAACAAACAAATAAACAACAAACAAACAACACGAGCAGCAGCAAGGCGCAAATGGTGAGTCTGCTTTAAACACAAACAAATAAACAAACAAACAACACGAGCAGCAGCAAGGCGCAAATGGTGAGTCTGCTTTAAACCCAAACAAATAACAAACAAACAACACGAGTAGCAGCAAGGCGCAAATGGTGAGTCTGCTTTAAACACAAACAAATAAACAAACAAACAAACACACGCGCAGCAGCAAGGCGCAAATGGTGAGTCTGCTTTAAACACAAACACATAAAACAAACACACGAGCAGCAGCAAGGCGCAAATGGTGATCTGCTTTAAACACAAACAAATAAACAAACAACACGAGCAGCAGCAAGGCGCAAATGGTGAGTCTGCTTTAAACACAAACAAATAAACAACAAACAAACAACAACACGAGCAGCAGCAAGGCGCAAATGGGGAGTCTGCTTTAAACACAAACAAATAAACAACAAACAAACAAACAACACGAGCAGCAGCAAGGCGCAAATGGTGAGTCTGCTTTAAACACAAACAAATAACACAAACAAACAACAACCGAGCAGCAGCAAGGCGCAAATGGTGAGTTCTTGCTTTAAAACAGAACAAACAAATAAACACAAACAAACAAACAACACGAGCAGCAGCACGGCGCAAATAGGTGAGTCTTGCTTTAAACACAAACAAATAACACAAACACAAACACGAGCAGCAGCAAGGCGCAAATGGTGAGTCTGCTTTAAAACATCAACAAATAAAACACAAAACAAACAAACAACAGGAGCAGCAGCAAGGCGCAAATGGTGGTCTGCTCTGCTTAAACACAAAAACAAATAAACAACAACAAACCACACAGCAGCAGCAAGGCGCAAATGGTGAGTCTGCTTTAAAACAAAACAAATAAACAAACAAACAAACAACACGGCAGCATGCAAGGCGCAAATGGTGAGTCTGCTTTAAACACAAACAAATAAACAGACAAACAAACAACACACGAGCAGCGCAAGGCGCAAATGGTGAGTCTGCTTTAAACACAAACAAATAACAACAAACAAACAACACGAGCAGCAGCAAGGCTGCAAATGGTGAGTCTGCTTTAAACACAAACAAATAAACAACAAACAAACAACACGAGCAGCAGCAAGGCGCAAATGGTGAGTCTGCTTTAAACACAAACAAATAAACAACAACAACAACAACACGAGCAGCAGCAAGGCGCAAATGGTGAGTCTGCTTTAAACACAAACAATAAACAACAAACAACAAACAACACGAGCAGCAGCAAGGCGCAAATGGTGAGTCTGCTTTAAACACAAACAAATAAACAACAAACAAACAACACGAGCAGCAGCAAGGCGCAAATGGTGAGTCTGCTTTAAACACAAACAAATAACAACAACAACAACAACAACACGAGCAGCAGCAAGGCGCAAATGGTGAGTCTGCTTTAAACACAACAAATAAACAACAAACAAACAAACGAGCAGCAGCAAGGCGCAAATGGTGAGTCTGCTTTAAACACAAACAAATAAACAACAAACAACACGAGCAGCAGCAAGGCGCAAATGGTGAGTCTGCTTTAAACACAAACAAATAAACAACAACAAACAACACGAGCAGCAGCAAGGCGCAAATGGTGAGTCTGCTTAAACCAAACAATAACAACACAACAACAGAGCAGCAAGGCAAATGGTGAGTCTGCTTTAAACACAAACAATAAACAACAAACACACCGCAGCAAGGCGCAAATGTGAGTCTGCTTTAACACAAACAAATAAACACAAACAACAACACACGAGCAGCAGCAAGGCGCAAATGGTGAGTCTGCTTTAAACACAACAAATAACAACAACAAACACACGAGCCTCAGCAAGGCGCAAATGGTGATCTGCTTTAACACAACAATAACAACAAACACACGAGCACAGCAAGGCGCAAATGGTGAGTCTGCTTTAACACAAACAATAAACAACAAACAACAACAGCGCAGCAAGGCGCAAATGATGAGTCTTCTTTATACAATAACCACAACAAACAACACACCTCAGCAAGGCGCAAATGGTGAGTCTGCTTTAAACAAATAACAACAAACAACACACGGCCTCAGCAAGGCGCAAATGGTGAGTCTGCTTTAAACACAAACAAATAAACAACAAACAACACGAGCAGCAGCAAGGCACAAATGGTGAGTCTGCTTTAAACACAAACAAATAAACAACAAACAACACGAGCAGCAGCAAGGCGCAAATGGTGAGTCTGCTTTAAACACAAATAAACAACAAACAAACAACACGAGCCTCAGCAAGGCGCAAATGGTGAGTCTGCTTTAACACAAACAAATAAACAACAAACAACACGAGCAGCAGCAAGGCGCAAATGATGAGTCTGCTTTTAATACAAATAACCAACAACAACTAGTATTTGTGTGCGAGTTAGATGTTTTGCCGTATTGGTTGATTTTGGCCCTGAGGTCTAAAGAAATCAAAGTTCTCCAGCAGTTCTGCTTTGAACTTTAGGAACCTCCAACCTGATGGCAAAATAATGCAAACATAGACAAAGGCGCGCAAGCACGATATTAGGGAAGTTTTAGGTCCAGCAGGATTTGCACAGTGACCTCTGAGAGGTCCTTGTATTGTTGAGTTTGTGTCTGGAGGAGGCTGTTCTCAAAAGTTGAGTGATTGTGCAAGAAGCCTGGTGAAGGGAGCTACCAAGACACCCAGACAGTTCTGAAGGAGTTCTAGGCATCTGTGGCTGCAATTAGAGAAACTATACCTAGGGCAGGGGTCACCAACCCTGTTCCTGGAGGGCCCCTGCCCTGCATGTTTTCTAACTCTCCCTTTTCCACTCCCAGGCAATTAACTCTGCCAGGAGTCCTCAGCCAATCAAGAACTGGAAAACACCACTTCTAAAAAAAATCAGGTGTGACTTTAGTAGGTAGACTTGGAAAACATGCAGGACAGGTGCCCTCAAGGAATAGGGTTGGTGACCCCTGACCTAGTGGAACATGTCTATTTCGAGAGGTGAATTTGTCTCGAGAGTCCGTGGCTTGAACTCACTTATGGTTGGTCAAGTCTGGGAGCATATATCCACCCGCACCACCCTATGGAACCACCCTGGTTCCTGATAGTCTGTTTACCCAGATGAAGAGGATCACTGACTTTGTGAGGGATCAGCTTTGACATTTTGTCCATGTGGTGCGTTTCTCTGGACATGATCCACCATGCAGGTGCCCCATTGTTGAAGGCCCCAGCGGCTGGAGACGGTCACAGACTCTCCCATGTCTCAGCTGGCTGGTAGGGATGGACCTGTTGTCTGTCTGGTTGGTTGCCATCCAGGACCCAGGATGGTTCTGTAATGTGGTGGTACACAGCCCTGAGGAACCCTGCCAGAGCCCAGAAATTCAGTTTCATGTTTCTAGCTCTTTCTTTATTTTTCATTTTATTTGTTTTTCATGAGTTTTTGCAGCATCTGTGCTTTTATTATTTTTATTTGTGTAATTTGATTAAATGTTACTTTAATTGACTGTAAATCCTAAATTATTATGAAATTTTCAGTTCCACCAGCTGATGTTTGTTTTTTAAATTGCGGCTGAATAATCAGTGTCTTTGTTGTTTCCTTTGGCTCCTCCTCTTCCTCCTGCAGCCCGGCGTGTCTCAGGATCCTGGTGTGGTTTTTCCCCACAGCAGCTCTGCCGGAGGGATGAAGTTGGAGGCGGTGATGGAGCAGCTTCAGCGCCAGCAGCAGGCCCGGCTGGAGATGGAGCGCAAGGAGAGGAAGCTTCGAGAGGCCCACATCATGTACGCGCAGCAGGTAGCCGCTCAGCAGGCCATCCTAGCGGCCGCCCGGGCGTCTGGGGCCGGCTTTCTCAGCAAAGGCCAGACCATGGGGGTCCCCGGCGGAGGACTTCCTCTTCCCCGTGTGTCCAACCAGAGCGCCTTGGATTCGGAACGGGAGGACGAGGAGGACAGAGGCCGGGATTCTGGGGACGAGGACGATGACAATGAGATGATGGAAGGTGACGAGGGCACTGACGAGGAGGAAGGAGGGACTAGCGGTTTGGAGTTCCTCCGTAAGCAGACTCTGGCTTTGCAGCAGAACACTTCCCGCGTGCCCGTGCGTCCGTTTGGCAGTTACGCTGCGTCGGCGGCGCAGAGAGCCGCGTCGCCTCCCGTCAGAGTGAAGCAGGAACCCGATGAGGGTCTTTCTCCTGCTGGGCCTCACTCTGCCACGTCTCCAAACGGGCAGGCCGACTGGAGCTTTGAGGACCACTTCAGACAGGTGAGCATGCTTTTGTGGAACCTGTACCGATTTCAGAACTGTGGAATCAAACACGTCTTTATTGACTTGTGATAATGACGGGGGAGGAGGGGCTTGTTGTTCTTCTTCACTCTCCTGTTCAGTGTTTAGTTTAACCGCACTGCCCCCTGCTGGGAGCAGCTGCTTAAGCTTGTGTGTCTTCTTGAGACACTTTAAATCTTGGCAGCGGTCTAACCCCACACTGGCGTCTGCAGCTGAAAGACATTTTTAAGTGAGTGCTGGCACAAGGCCAAGCGGGTCGAGACGCGTCGATATGCTGACTACTAGCTCACGTTTCTTAGAGTGAGCGCTGCTCTTGGTGCTGCGTGGGGCCTGGGTTTGGCTCTGATCCAGCTGGCAGAGTCAGGCAGAGCTGCCGCTGTGAGGCTGTGGGTGGTTGGCCGGGTCAGCGCGAGGCGTTTGGGTGGGTGGGAAGGTTGAATGTAGTGCACAGTAGCAGCCGTTCGTTCCCCTCAGAGTTTGGGCCGTGTGCCAAGTGCACTTTCCCCTGAAGGTAAATATTGCCTCAGTTCAGCCTTACAAAACGTCTAACTAGCCTAGCCTACTGGGACCTGAGCCCAGCTCCATGTGGTTCAGTTTCAGAGCGGCGGAGGTGATTAAGGAGTCGCCTGTGGCCGATATAAAAAGCTTGGCCTCAAAATGAGCGTGTGAGATCCGAGTGTGATCAGTGGGCTGAAGGTGGTGGATTTTATTACCGTCTATTTAAAGCCAAATGTCTCTGAATGGTCCTTCTGCAGGGCACGTTTCCACATTTAGCTTTGGAGAGTGCATGTTTGGTCACAGTGTGCATGAGAACACATGATCGGGGCTGAAGGCTCACGGTGTGGACGAGAATGCACAACTAGGGTTCAAGATGACAGCGTGTGCTAGAACGCTGGATCAGGGTCAAAGGTAACAGCGTGCATGAGCACAGGTGACCACAGAACGGGTGAAAACACCAGAAGCTCATTATGGAGAGAAACATGCACATTTACGTCACTAAATGTGAATGAACTTTTTAAAATGACCAATTATAAGTTGGCCTCCTCTTGCCTTCTCTTCGGTACGTAAACTCGCTCTTAGATCTCATTGCTGTTTTTTTTTTTTCTATGACCTGTTGGGATCTTCGGTATGTTAACGCGCTCTGACATCTTTCGTTTTTTTTTTTTTGTGTCACTGTGGAAGAACTCATGTAAACTAAAGTGAATTAGACTGGAAACCAAAGTTCCACTTTGCACAGCTGTCAGTCGGAAAGCTGCACATTTGTCGGACGTGACGTCACGCCTCCTCTTTGTTATCGTCCCGAGACTTTCGGGCCCTTTTTGATGATGCAAAGAGGCCGCTGGCTGAAGGACGACGCCTCCGTTCCTTATGGACAAACGGGCTTTGCCTTTTGTTTCTCAAGGGGTCAAAAAGAGGAAGCTTGGTCGTGTGCAGTGAGCAGGTTTTTGCGCCCCGTCTGCGTCCCGGTGTGCTTTATTGGCAGAGGCGGGCTGAGTCTGGGGGTTGGGGGCATTATGGGCCGAGGATTGGGCTGGCTTTTTTTGTTTCCTCTCTTTTATCTTTCCTGTCATTATGTCAGCTCTGCAGTATTTAATGACGGCTCATCTCTTTAGGCAGTTTCAGGTTGCACCGCTGTAGGGGGAGGGGCCAGTGGAGGCAGGGAGCCGTCATTGTCTTTGAAAGGCCAGAGACGGGCCTGGCAGCTGCTGCAAACACAAACCGCCGTAATGGCAGGGGGAGTGCATTTATTAGCTTCGAAAATGCATTACAGGAGGGAAATGGGATGCCTGGCTAAAAGGCACAGGATCATGGAGGAACATTTACCTTTTGTGGCGTCTTTGATTTCAAGCTTTTATCCAAAGCATCTTGTGCGTGCTGACGTGAATCTTGCACTTGTGCTTCACTCACACGCTTCGTAACAGCTGCACAGATGTTTTTTACCAGAGAGTCCACAGAACCTGAGTGTGCCTGGAAGCAAGCGGCGTTCGAACCCGTGCAGATCAGACATGAAGTAGAGCACGATTAACATTTTGCTGTGACGGAGAGCAACTCGTTCATTCAATGCATCGCTGTTGATTGTTTTTTGTCTTTGAGTTAATGTCTTCAAATGGAGATGGGAATCGAGATCTGGTCCCAGTTAGGAATAGACCTCCACGATACGAGGAAAACCAACAGTGTGCAATATCGCTGTGCAGTATTGTGATGATGGATAGAACCTGTGTTAAATGAACAAATACACAGAAAAAACAAAGTCGTCTTTATGTGACGGCTGAATTTTATGAAGTTATGAAGCTCATCTTCACTGTTTCAGGGTGTTGGTTAAAATCCTTAAATTCCTTAATACTGTCAGTCAAAATTACTATCAGACAACTTTATTGATCCCAAAAAAGGGCAATTACGTAATGTACTATGACATTTATATGTTTATAAGGAAGAGAGGCGGCAGAAGAAAAGATGGTTGGACAACATCGAAGAATGGACCAGTATGACACTTGCTGAATCTCAACAGTTGGCACACAACCATGAAGAATGGATGAAAGTGGTGGACCGCAGCTCAGAATGGCACCTTAGCGACTCCAGTTTAAGGGAAAGAGGAGGAGGAGGATATTTATAACATCCTTAAAAGTACAGATAATCAGTGCCCACCTTCTAAAATCACCCGTCATCATTTCTGGCTCTTCCATTCCCCTTGATATACCCCAGATTGACCTAAAACACGTTAAACCCCTTCAACGGGCTTCCCCCTCTACTGGCTGGTCAAACACTGAGCGCCGACACTTCATGGTCAAATTTTACCTCAGAGCAATGAAGAATCATGCAGCATGATTTGAGAATGGAATTGCATGCCTCAGGCACTCTCACTTCCTCTTATCGATGCTGGCGAGTTATTTTGATACTTCTGTGTTGCATAAATTAATCTACATCTAGTAAAAATGAAAGCGGTGCATTCACATTGAAAACCAGTGCACGGTAAAGCATAAAAAATATGCAGCTCCCCAGAGTCCAGCAGAGTCAAAATAAAAATGTATACATTTTAATCTCTCCTTTCAAACATGTTTTGTAAAAGTTGTACATTGTAGTTTTTTCTACATCATTTTTGATGATATATGAAATGTCCTGTTTGTTTATAAACGCCAAACTGTGATGACTCTGACAGAGGACCCCGGCACAGACCACCACTACATAGGTGAATCAAAGCTCACCTTCTTGTAGCATCACAGCGCCAAGAAACGGTTCAGTAGTCTTCAGTTAACTGTTGTCTTGGTCGCGGGAGTTCAGTCCGATCAGCAACAGTGTTCTGAGAGAGAGAATAACAGAGCAACAATCCAAAAACCCAAGCAGAGGTTCCAAGCACACAGTTGGTAAATGTGACTGGTGACCAAAACCAGGAACATCAGGCAAAATCCAACAAGCACAGAAAAGCAGCTTGGGTCAACATTACGAAGGCCAACGTGAGACAGCAGGCATAAGGCTAGACAATCTGGCAATGAGGAAATGCTCAAACAGTGATTATAAAGGCCAGTACACTGTACTCACAGTACTCGTTCTTTGATTTTTGGGTACTGTATATCTTGAAATATGTCTTTTTTTTTTTTTTTTTTTTTTTTTTTTTTTTTTTTGCTAGTCTGGGATTTTCTGTGACTTACACTCCAGTGTGACTTGTATACTGAAAAAAAATCACCCATTCATCATTATTAATTGTAACTATTTATATAGTTGTAAATATGTGTCTGAAGATTGTAGAATCCTGTCTTTGGACTGACCCTGGGGAAAGTTCCAGTAACTGCAGGGAAAGTACACCTGACAGCTAGGAAAGACAGCAAACTGGGATCCATGTGGGGGCTCATAAGGCCAACAGGCCAGTTGTATCTGTGGTGGCATATCTCTAGCTTACCTCCTTGGTTTATTCCCAGTAGCTATGCCCCTGGGGAGTACCCTGTGTACCTGTATGCTTGTAACGCATCAGGATCTGTGAGTGTGGTGCAGGGCTGTGGAAGTTGGTGGGTGAGTTGAGATGGTACTACTATGGGTCCCACTGCACTGCAGGGTGTATTTGAGAGAATAGAAAGTAGTTATGTTGGGCTTTACCAGGAATGAAGTCACAACGTAAACACCAGTAATAAAATGTACACCACAACAATGCACAAAAATCACAAATTAAAGAGTTGACAATACAGAAAAAGGGTGCACCTTATGCCCCCTCTCCAAAAAAAAGAGGCTTTAAAAAAACAAAAAAACAAGTACAACTTATACGCTGAAAAAACAGTTAATGTTTTATGATAGCTTTTAACCTGGACTGCGATGGGTGGCTGGAGTTAAATATGGGCTGCGTCGTGGAGTCTGGGGGACTTTCAGAACTGTCGTTTGTAGACTATGGGCACTCTTTGTGGGTCCAGGACCTTTGCCGCTTCGCTGTTGGTTAGGTTGGTCACTCTGACCATTAACCTGAGAAGTGTCTGGATGCTTGGTTCCATCATCCCTGGTTTGTAGGACATTTTTCTGTTGTACTTTATTGATCTTTGTTATTTTTAGTTTGGCCAAAGCAGTTGGTCACCCCTCCGAGTCTGGTTTGCTTGAGGATTCTTCCTCAAAAACAAAAAACAAACAAACAAAAAACAAACCTGAAGGACTTTTTCCTTAGGACCCCTTAACACATAGTGTGAACATGTACAGCTCAGGGTGACTCACGGCGGTAGAGCTCATATGAGCACACCACGAAACATCGTACCAATGGGCAGGCGTGCACAATCCTAGTGCGGCGGTTCATGCACGCGACGGTGTCTTTCGAGCAGGAACACAGTGCGAGCTATGGCAGGTGATGGTTTAGTGGTTAAGTGTTGGGCTTGAGACCAGAGGATCCTCAGTTCAAATCCCAGCCTGACTGGAAAATCACTAAGGGCCCTTGGGCAAGGTACTTAATCCCCTAGTTGCTCCCGGTGTGTAGTGGGCGCCTTGCATGGCAGCAGCCTCACATCGGGGTGAATGTGAGGCATTATTGTAAAGTGCTTTGAGCGTCTGATGCAGATGGAAAAGCGCTATATAAATGCAGTCCATTTACCATTTTAAAATCAGCAAGCAGATAAACGTATTTTCTAAAAAAAAGAAAGAAAAAAAGCGCTGTGATAACTGACCATACGGTGTATTTCTGCTGATACGTGACTGAAAATGGTGTATTTGTCATACTGTTGGCTTGTCCTGGTCCTGTGGCGCGCTGCTCACAGCCTTCACGGCCCGACATGCATGTCCTGTCAGACGTGACATTCATATTGCCTGCTCCGTGTCCAAACGCACTGATCCATTTCTTCTCCCATTGCAAAAACAATATACGTTTCTATGTATTTCCACACACGCACACACACACGCGTGTCCGTCAAAAAATGGGACGTGTGCTGCAGCTGTGATGTCCAGAATGGGAGATGTCCCAACAGCTGTGGGCAGCCAGCCACACCCCCTGTCCTGTCAACGCACAGACCAAGATGTCACTCTGTGATCAGATGAGAGATGCCTCACCTGCGGGGGGTGAACCACACGCACAGATGTGTTGGGGGGGTGCGTGAAACACGCCATGTGCACTCTGCAACTTCACAGTCATGGGGCACTTAGACAAATTTCACATCCAGCTTGACAGTGATTGTCTGCTGACTGTTTTCATGTTAAGAGTACGAAGGGCCACACATTTTCTAAGTGCCATGCAAGTAGTGTTAGATGTTCGTGTGTGTCAGTTGGAATTTGGCCAACTTCTGCGAGAGGGTTCGACGGTCTTTCAGCCACTGGTGTGCGCAAATAGTTATAGCAACAGGTGTATGAGGCGTTAGAAGCAGCTACAATTCTACGTTTTGTATACGATTCCTGCTTCATACGCACTTTATGCACAAATTGATCAAATTCGCACTATGTGTGAAGGGGCCCTTACTCATGTTGCCTATGTGTTTGCTATGGGGCATGGTTAAGGTTGGACCTTACCCTTGTGAAGCATCTTGGGGTGACTTATGTTTTGGTTTGGCAGTATATAATTAAATTGTGTTTCCCAATCCTGACATGTAAGATCCAAACTACTGGACATTTTCTCCCTGGACTAATTGGACATAATCCAGATCAGATGTGTTTCTTAGTATGGTGAGCTGCTGATTGGCTGAACACATCTCACTGAGCTGATGCGGTCTGAGTAGATCAAACACTAATGGAATATGTGATGTACCTTTAGGTCCTGAGTAGACCAGTGGATAAGGAGCTAGTTTGCGAATATGTCGGCTTGGGTTGGAAACTCCTTCACACTGCCTGTCTGTGTCCTTGGACAAGACACTGCTTTGTCGTAGTCCACCCAGCTGTAAATGGATACCGGCTTTGGCTGGGGACGTAACCTGCAGGAGTCGTTGTAGACTCACATCCACTTGATGCTGCAGATTCTGGAGATGAGCACCGTCATCAGCAGGCCTCAGGTCCTGTATATCAGATTTTAGGTCCTGAGGACCAGGATGGGAAAACCTTGTTCTCCAATATGTACGCTCTCAATGGTAAAGTTTTTCTCTATCAGCCGCTCACCCCAGAGTTCTCCAATGCATTTTTTAATTTGTAAGTTAGTTAATTTGACAAGACAGAATGTAAAATTGATATTTGGGAAAAGTTGTCAATATTCATAAAACTCTCCTGCGCACAAATCTACAAATGTTTACACAGAAAAGATGCAAATTGTGAGAAACGATTTAATTTTGTTTTCTTGCGCCAACAACCAGGTTAATTATTCAGCAACCAGCCGTTTGTAGCTCAGGTGGTACCAGCAACCGACCCAGCTCAGAAGGCAACAGACAGACACGGGCAGCCTGCACGCTGACCCCAGGTCTGTCTTAAACAACAACTACGAAAGAAGGGGCTGGACAAAGGCATCACATGGAGAGTGAGCTGCGGCCGGTGGACGGAGACAATGGTTCTGTGACCCCTGTAATCCAGCTGCCCCCAGTCACGTAAACACAAACATCCAGCGACCTTTAGGCTCCTGATTAGCGCTCTGTGATTAATTGAGTTTTAATTGTCCCAGCAGACGTGTCTTGTATCTCGCCGTGATGGCTGCAGCGCTGCTTATTTTGGGTTGATGAACGAACACAGAGAAGTAGAGTCCAGTGGATGTGCTGATGTTTTCTTCACTGGGGAGCAATTTTATTTTAGATGAAGTGAAGCTGTCGGAACGTGCCTACACTTGGGCAATTCTATGGTAACAGAATTTAAATCATATCAAATTTTTAGTGGTGAGCTAAAATATGGTCAGATTTTGCAGACACTGTAATTTCCCTACCATTCACATGATTGCAGAGATGTTTTTGGTCCCGTGGATAATTTTGGGAAATGGGCCAGTCACTGGGTACTCTTGGACCTGCGTTTCCTATTTTAATCATATCTACTCTCACAGGTGTTTCTTTGTTTTAAAATATTAAGCATTTGTTCTCGTTCAGTTGGTTCACTGTCCAGCACCAGTTAATATCATCGCATATTGCTTTTTTGCAGATGATATTTGACTGTATTTTTCTAAACCTGAAGATTGCCATAAACATTAGTTTGAAGGATTGTTGTCTATAAATCTTGTGTAGTTAAACGTAGCTCGTTGTACCTGACAGGTGGATCTCGTAGATTGTGGATTTTATCAGATGCTTAAATGTTTCTGCCCAGTCAAACCTTCATAACTAACTGTAGGCGTCTTTTTGGATAAATCGTTTGACCATTGATTCTGTTCTTGTGTCCTTCAGTCTGAGGATCAAACTGTGCTGTGTCAAAGGATTCCGTGGAGCTCATTGTTCTTGCTTTTATTTCATCTTGCTTGGATTGTTGCAATTTTTAATGTCTAAATAATTAATGAACTGTTTTATTATCTGTTATTATTACTCTAGCTTTATTATGTTATTAATTATTACTGCAAACTGTTACCTTATTTTATTACACTGACTTTCTTATCTACTATTATTTATTACTCTAACTTTATCACTTTGCTATTTTTTGATTACTCTAGCTTTATTTGTTTATTACTCAAGATTTGCTATTTGTTGATTACTGCAGCCTTATTATTTGTTTATTACTCCAGCGTTATTACAACCCCAATTTCAATAAAGTTGGGACATTGTGTAAAATGTAAATAAAAACATAATACAATGATTTGCAAATCCTCTTCAACCTATATTCAACTGAATACACCACAAAGACAAGATATTTAATGTTCAAACTGATAAACTTTTTTTGTGCAAATATTTGCTCATTTTGACATGGAAGCCTGCAACATGTTTTAAAAAAGCTGGGACAGTGGTATGTTTACCACTGTGTTACATCACCTTTCCTTCTAACAACACTCAATAAGCGTTTGGGAACTGAGGACACTAATTGTGAGTGTCATGATTGGGTATAAAAGGAGCATCACCGAAAGTCTCAGCCATTCACAAGCAAAGATGGGGTGAGGATCACCACTTTGTGAACAATTGTGTGAAAAACAGTTTAAGAACAATGTTCAATTGCAAGGAATTTAGGGATTCCATCATCTACAGTCCATAATATAATCAGAAGATTCAGAGAATCTGGAGAACTTTCTACATGTGAGCGGCAAGGCCGAAAACCAACATTGAATGGCCGTGACCTTCGATTCCTCAGGCAGCACTGCATTAAAAACCAACAACATTATATAAAGGATCTTACCGCGTGGGCTCAGGAACACTTCAAAAAACCATTGTCAGTTAACACAGTTCGTCGCTACAAGTGCAAGTTAAAACTCTACCATGCAATACGAAAGCCATACATCAACAACATCCAGAAATGCCGCCGCCTTCTCTGGGCCTGAGCTCATTTAAAATGGACAGACGCAACGTGGAAAAGTGTCCTGTGGTCTGATGAATCCACATTTCAAATTGTTTTTGGAAATCATGGACGTCGTGTCCTCCGGATAAAAGAGGAAAAAGACCATCCAGATTGTTACCAGTGCAAAGTTCAAAAGCCAGCATCTGTGATGGTATGGGGGTGTGTTAGTGCCCATGACATGGGCAACTTACACATCTGTGATGGCACCATCAATGCTGAAAGGTACATCCAGGTTTTGCAGCAACACATGCTGCCATCCAAGCAACGTCTTTTTCAGGGACGTCCCTGTTTATTTCAGCAAGACAATGCCAAGCCACATTCTGCACGTGTTACAACAGCATGGCTTCGTAGTAAAAGAGTGCGGGTACTAGACTGGTCTGCCTGCAGTCCAGACCTGTCACCCATTGAAAATGTGTGGCACATTATGAAGCACAAAATACGTCAGCGGAGACCTCAGACTGTTGAACAACTGAAGTCGTACATCAAGCAAGAATGGGAAAGAATTCCACCTACAAAGCTTCAACAATTAGTGTCCTCAGTTCCCAAATGCTTATTGAGTGTTGTTAGAAGGAAAGGTGATGTAACACAGTGGTAAACATACCACTGTCCCAGCTTTTTTGAAACATGTTGCATGCATCCATTTCAAAATGAGCAAATATTTACACAAAAATAACAAAGTTTATCAGTTTGAACATTAAATATCTTTGTGGTGTATTCAATTGAATGTAGGTTGAAGAGGATTTTTAAATCATTCTGTTTTTATTTACATTTTACACAATGTCCCAACTTCACTGGAATTGGGGTTGTATTTGTTGATTACTCTAGCTTTAGCATTTGTTTCGAGGGCGCAATTTAGAACTAGAAATTGCGGGGGACAAAGTGCTAGGCCCGCAGTGCCGAAGCCCATAGGCCGGGAGGCCCCCAGAAGCCAACAGTTTCTATATAAGCTCAAATGCATTCTGAGCATCCAGAACAGTAATTTTAATGTTTTGAGAAGAACATAAAGTGGACACCATTTGACTTATGCAATTTGAAACTGTGGATATAAGTACTTTATTCTGAGAATAGCCAGCATTGATTTTATTAACATTCTGGTGTAAATAAGGTATCACCACATGTGTAGAACTCAAAAAGAATGATAGGTTGGGTTTTCATTTAAAAAAACATCTGCAATGTGGTAAAATGTATTCATAAATATGAAAGAACAGGCTCTTAATAATTATTAACTATTGCATACTGTATTTTTTTTCTCAAGATTTGTTTTTGCGTAAGTTTGCAAAAACAACAGATCATACGTTTAGGATAAATTACTTATCATGAATTTAATTTTCGAAGTGGCACTAATGACAACACTCATACTGAACATAATTTCGCTTGCATAGACTGATTTTGGAGATCAAGCAATAATTGCAGATGGGCTTTCTGAGGTCCCAGATAGACTTTCTGATTTCCTTTTGTAACTTTCAGAATTTAGTAAATTAGCACACGGTTCATTGATACTTATGTGTAGACACTAGTCCCTAGAGGCAACTATTTTTGGTTTCAGACCTGGGCAAATGCAGTCCCAGAAAATTCCGAATGTGACAAACAAGAAACAGGTGTTGTAAACAAGTCAGTGCTGCTAAAAATACAAACTTGCAGAAACAAAGATACTATTCTGACATGGTTTGCACATAAGACTGGCATAGCATGTTTCAAGTATACACATATGTATGTCAGAAGGTGGGGGGGACATACCATATTCTGTCCCCCCTGGTTGAAAAGGTGGGGGGGGCATGTCCCCCCATCCCCCACCAAATTGCGCCCATGATTTGTTTATTACTCAAGATTTACTCTTTGTTGATTACTTTAGCTTTATCATTTGTTTATTATTCCAGCTTTATTACTTCATTATTTGTTTATTGCACCAGTGTTATTGTTTGTTTATTACTCAAGCTTATGTACATATTACTCCAGCTTTATATGTATCCTATGAAGAACTTTGGGCTTGCGGAATAATATATAAGCCATCACATATTGGCCATCTTTTAAATATTTATGAATTGTGTAATTATACAAACAAATGCATTACCACTGGTTTGATTTTAATCACAACACGAGCTTGAATGATAACACAGATAAGTCAGCTGTTTTATTCTGTGTATCCTGTTATGCCTAAGAAATTTAATAAATAGATGTAAGAATATTGTTAAAATTAATATTTACGTCATTTACAGGAGGTGAAATGATAGTAACAATGACTTCAGAAATCGTGTCTGGATCTTCAGCACACCGTGTTCATCGAAGCGCTCGTATCAGTGGGCTGGTCCAGATGTGGTTGCCGTGGGAACCAGGACAGGTGTCGATGACAAGCTGAGTGCCACAAACAGTTCTCCCAGCCAGTGCTGTTGCATAATTTAGCTGTTTCCACAGCAACGCATTAGGGAGGAAGTGGGGAATTGTCCGCCTGCAGCCCCGAGATCAATAAGGATGGAGTGTGAGCTTTTAGAGTCTCACTGATGACAAGCGATGGAGACGTTGTGTTTGCTGTCAGTATTTGACAGTGAAATGAGGAATTGACTGAATGTTGGTTTATAATGTAACCGCAGAAATGTTGGTGGAACTGGGCTCGGTGGCCGAACCGCATTCTGTGCCGTGGAAGGTTTTCCTGTGCAGATGTTGTTTTTAGATTTGTCTTTGTGTGATAATCGTGCTTTGTGTTGTGCTTGTTCTTTTGGTGCCACGTGTGGAAGATTCTTGCGGCCCAGAAGTGGAGCTATTGAATTTAGTCTGTAGACGGAGAGGAGATGCTGTGGACGGATAAGAGGGTCTGTGGACTGACTGAACACGCTGCCCCTCCCAGAGGAAACATTCCAGACAGAATTAAAGAGTTAACTCTTCAAACAGTGAACATTCCCACCGGGGGAGACTGCGTGTTTGGTGGGGGCGGGTCAGTCCATGTCCACGTTGGAGTCAGTCCCCTGGTTGGTGATCTTTCATTTCATTTTGCTCAGTGTCACAGGAGCTATAAAAGAAAAAAAGCCAACGGGTCTGAGTGGGAGGAGCTGGATGAAGTGCTTGTTGCTGTGAGCAGAGACACTTTTGTACTGGTCTTGGTTCCAAAGGGTTCATCTGCTGTGGACAGGAGGAGTCTTCTTACTGTCATCCAGTCTCAAACGTGGCCCTCAGTAACAATTTATCGTCCTGATTCTCCCGTGCACATACGCAGTCACTGCGTTGATGAAATCCAAAGCCCCTTTCTGAGTGGAACACACACCGTAACTGGTTCATAGAGATGATGAGTATGTGATTAAACGTGATTATAGCAGACGATGAGGCCAGGAAGCCTCAAAGAAAAAGAGGTGATGAGGTTCTGGACCCGGCTCTGCAGAAAAACTCCATCAAGTCCACACAGTACTGTAATAAGTTGAAGAGACAAGGCTGGAATCCAGCTGTTGCCATGCCAACAGCCCAATTGCTTTTGTGGTTTTATTACCTCCGCCAACGAGGTTATGTTTTTGGTCATGTCCGTTTGTTGGTTGGTTGGTTTGTTAGCAGGATTACTTAAAAAATCCTCAATGGATTTCAATGAAATTTTTACCAGGGGTGTATCTTGGCCTAACTTAGAAGTCATTAACCTTCTGGGGTCCGAGGGCATTTTTTGGACAGTTCACTCGCCTGGCATAAATGTTTTATTATTGCTGTTAACAGCTCTCTTTGCATCCCACAATCAAGTTTTGTCTCTTTTTTTTCAGGACAGCCTGTGCTTTCAGAATATATATGTGTTTTTATTGTGTTTTATAAGTGTAATAAAGGTTTACAATCGAAAATAAGCAAGGAAAAAATAAAGCGAAAAATTTTCCACTCACATTTATTCAAAACACACAGCAAACTATAATAAACAACTGTTTTGACACTTTATAAAGGTAATTTGAGGTCTTGTGTGAAAGACTGTACAACAAAAAGGTTCAAACAATAAACACAAATGCACAATTTGGACAATATATACAAAATGGTCTATGCGTTTTGTTGTCCATTGATATGGTAAACAGTGCTTTACGCAGAGAAAGCAACAGAGTTATCCAGTAACATTCACATGCAAACTAGTGGAGCAATCCTGATAGTTACACAGCACATGAGAATGTCATCAGAGGCTCTCCGTCTGCTCGTGCTTTCTCTGATCGCTGTGCGTAATGGTGCACGGCGCATTGAGTATGTACTAATAGTATGTACTCATTGGAGCACCCAGGGGGCTATTCAAATGGGCCAACTAGTAACACATCACTCCTGAAAACGATCTTCGGCTTTTCACATGAGGTAAATCTTCCCACGATTGGATTTTGGAAAACCATGTGACGGTGGACCAATTCTGATTGGACACTCACATTGTGCACGTCGTCACACAGCTTCTATGAGGAATACAAAGATGACAGATGGCTGGCTTGAAGGTCCGCGGAGTTAACATTTCAGCACAAAAAGTATGTTTCTAGTCTCATATTAAAAAGTTATTTATAATTTAGTAAAGCTTGGTCTTAGCCGTCGTATATAACGGCATCAGCCCCAGAGGGTTAATTTTTGGTAATGATCCGGAACACGATCCAGATCCAGTAATTTTTTAAAGCATTCTTTATCATTATAGGATATGGCCAGTTTCAACATTTTTGCATCTACCTTCATGAAGATGGGTCACAAAGGCTGAACAGAAATTAAGTTACAACACAACAATAATTTAGCATTTGTTTCTCCTCATTGAATAAACTTGTTGTTAGAAAATAAAACAAAAACTTGTGTAGTTCTTGCAGTTTCTCTTTATAAATGCATTTGCTGAAGATCTAAGGGTTTAACCCTCTTGGGCCGATGCCGTCGTATACGACAGGTGAGACCAAGCTTTACTAAATTATAAATAATTTTTTAATGATATGAGATAGAAACTTACTTTTTTTTGCTGAAAAGTTAACTCCACGGACTTTCGAGCCACCATTCTCCATCTTTGTACTCCTCATAGAAGCTGTGTGATGACATGAGCAATGTGTGTCCAATCAGAATTGGTTCACCGTCACATGGTTTTCCAAAACCCAATCATAGGGCAGATTCACCTCACGTGACACACCAAAGATTGTTTTTAGGAGTGATGTGTTACTAGTTGCCCCCTGGCTGCTCCAATATGCCCTGCGCCATTACGCACAGCGAAAGTGAAAGTGAGCAGACGGAGAGCCTCTCATACAATCTCACATGCTCAAACAGTGTGTGAGTATCAGGATTGCTCGACTAGTTTTCCTGTGAATGTTACTGGATAAGCCTGTGGCAAGCTCTCTCGCTCCGGCGTAAAGCACTGTTTACCATATCAATGAGCGAGGGGGGAGGGGCTGCTCTTCAAACTGAATGATCCTCAAAGTGTGAATTTTGCTTTCAGAGCAGGAGAGAACAAACACCCAGTCAACTTCATAGTAGAAGTTTGTGATGTGACCTTTGTGTAATAGCAGACGGAAATTGCTTTGAGATGAAGACAAACACAACGCATAGACCATTTTGTTTATATTGGTCAAAATGTGCATTTGTGTTTATTGTTTGAACCTTTCTGTTGTACAGTCTTTCACACAAGAGCCCAAATTACCTTTATAAAGTGTCAAAACAGTTGTTTATTATAGTTTGCTGTGTGTTTTGAATAAATGTGTGTGAAAAATTATTTCCGCTTTACTTTTTCCTTTCTTATTTCTGATTGTAAACCTGTATTACACTTATAAAACACAACTATAGCATATATATTTTGAAAGTACAGGTTGTCCTGAAAAAAAAGAGACATAAAACTTGATTGTGGGATGCAGGGAGAGCTGTTAATAGCAATAATAAAACATTTATGCCAGGTCCCCAGAGGGTTTAACCGCTGAATCTGAAACATGACCGTAGATGCATGAAACGACGTGGAATAAGTCTCTTTGCCAAAGGGTATTCCATGTGACGTCAGTGACCCTATGGCCTTGGCAGAGGTTTGCGCTCTCTGAGTGCTTCTAGTTAATTATACGTTCCGATGATTTGCATTGGGGATGTTGTTGCATGTCCAACTTTACATGATCATATTTTTCCAGAGTATGAGTTGCATTTTTGTAATAGTTTGGGAGGTCCTGTAACCTATATCCTGAAAAACCATGGTAGGAGGTGGTAAAATCACAAGTCAGAATTTCAATACATCCACTTAGGAAATGATTCACAACATTAATACCAGCATTTTGGCATCAAAATTAATCCTATATCTTGAAAATAACCCCCCACCCCTTGAATGTGACAAAGTATGGTCTATTTTCAATTATCTGGCTATTCCGCTATGTGTAAAGTTTGTCCATGCTCTTCAAAAACTTTATCAACACAATTCTTTCACAAAGGTTTTATTTCATTAACACTGTGTGAATAACAGAACTTAGGAGGAGGCCATGCTCTTCAAAAACTTTAAAAACATAAACTATTGTCAGAGGTTTTTATTTCAGTCACACCGTGTGAATAGCAGAACTTAGGAGGAGGCCATGCTCTTCAAAAACTTTAAAAACATAAACCATTGTCAAAGGTTTTATTTCAGTCACACTGTGTGAATAGCAGAACTTAAGAGGAGGCCATGCTCTTCAAAAACTTTAAAAACATAAACTATTGTCAGAGGTTTTTATTTCAGTCACACTGTGGAATAGCAGAACTTAGGAGGAGGCCAGCTCTTCAAAAACTTTAAAAACATAAACTATTGTCAGAGGTTTTTATTTCAGTCACACTGTGTGAATAACAGAACTTAGGAGCAGGCCATGCTCTTCAAAAACTTTAAAAACATAAAACCATTGTCAAAGGTTTTATTTCAGTCACACTGTGTGAATAACAGAACTTAGGAGGAGGCCATGCTCTTCAAAAACTCTAAAAACATAAACCATTGTCAAAGGTTTTTATTTCAGTCACACTGTGTGAATAACAGAACTTAGGAGGAGGCCATGCTCTTCAAAAACTTTAAAAACATAAACTATTGTCAAAGGTTTTATCAAATTCTTTAGCCTGAGATCTTGTTTTTGGCTTGGCCATGACACTTGATTTACTACAGTTGCCATGCTGTGACTTGAAATACATGTGTAATTACATGATCACTGTAATAATATCAGTACTTACGTAGCTTTTGTGACTTCTCTAAAACAAGTACTACCAAGTCAGCAGCATTATATATCATAAACTTGAATGTTGTGTTCAATGCAGGGTTCATCACAACTAATCATGAAGTCAAAACAATTACATTCTAATATTTCGACAGATGTTAAGATTACAGTATATATTGCAGTTTTCTTTTTTGCATGGGGTGGGGGTTTTTTGTTATGGTAGACACCCACTTCCTATATGAAATATCTCCCAAATTGCACAATGCACAATCTCTAAAGTGGATGTAAGCATATTTGGAAAAAAAAAAATTTCTACCATTACCACCTTCTGCTACATGGATTTGTTTTATAATAATTATAGAGTTATTTACATGGGACTTTCCCAGGAATAAAGAACCAAACAAAATAAACTCAATAATACAGGAATTAATGCCAGTAATAAAAACACACTCCAACGATGCACAAATGTGTGTGGAGGTGTTTATCTATATGTGTCCCTGTGACAGACTGCCATTCATTTTCAATCAGAGTGGGTATTTTACAGTGTCAAAATTCAAAAGACAAGTGGTTGCTGCGCCATTAGCTAGGTGGCGTCAAAATAGATGAGAAGTCGATTTTATGCAAATGGTGAGTGATGCGACATGGCGATAACCAAGCCAATTGAAGGAAATGTGACGCAGTATGACGTACATTGGGTGGTTTCTCGAACAAAATAATCTAAGATGACAGACACCTCTGTATAAATGCTATATGTTTGCCACTTGTTCTTCTATAATTTTTAAAGGTTATCTAGACATTTCAATATCACATTATCTTATAAATGTTATATATCTAGACATTTATAGATCAGCAAGTACGAGTATATTGATATTGTAGATTTTTGACTCCCTAATATTGGTATGGTATTGGTCCACAAAAAAATCCATATTGGTCGGGCTCGAGAGTCCAGTGATCGCCATAGGTGAAGATCGGTGTCCAGTAAACTGGAATACAGTTCGTGAGTCTCTGTTTGTATTGGTTCTAGGTAGGTGTGGAATGATACACTAGCTCCATGATATGATACATATCATGATGTATAATTATGCCACTGTTCACACTAATTATATAGAAAGTAATCTGAGATGAATGTTTAACTTTTACAGAACAAATTATTCTCAAATGTAAATGCTAACCTTTGATGTTACCGTGTCATTTTTGTTAAGATTCTTCTGTAAGAAATGCAGTAGTGGTATTTCATGGTATGACAGTAACTCCAAGATATGATTATCACAATGCGATGTATTGTTCCAGACAAGTCCTCAAAATAGGACATCACCCAGTTTGAAGCCAGTCCGGAAATTGTCCCCCCCCCAAAAACGTGATGCATCCACAAGTAATTTCTACATTTCAAATAGTGTCCACCTGGATCTTTCACGTCCCAGTAGTGGTAGGGTTCTCTTATACCTGATCCACTTGTCATGTATTCCCGAGTCATGCACCTGCAGTTCTTGTGCTCCTGCCTGGAGTGCAGCCAGTGAACGCCCTGATCCTGATGATCCTCTGCCGTCCACGGGCTCCACAACTTGTAGTCGTCATCAACCTTGACAGACAGAATCTCATCCAGATGTCATGTGACCATGCAAGAAAGTGAGAGAGTACAAACGTCTAAGAGCGGAGAAGGAAACTGCAAACGTATCTATGCATGTTGATGACCAATATATCAGTTTTATGGTGCAGATTGGGCACTGGCACCAAATTCAAGGCACAAGACAGATTTTGTGTTATGTGGCTTCTGCAGACTTTACTCAGGCTCCGTCCCTCACAAACCTCATGGGGTATTTGCAGTGTTTGATAATTTGTTTTCTTCTCCTCTGAATCAAATGACCACTTTCTGTTCTCTGTTCACGTGGTATTCAGTCCGTCAGAGGTGTCACACATTTTTTTTAAGGATCGACTTCCTTTCTTTGATGCTCTTTCCTGCTGTCATCTGATCAGTTGGTCGTGAAAACATGAGCATCTGTTCTTGCCAAAGTGCTGGTTTCCACTCGTTCTTTCCAACCGATTGGTCCCAGCGTAGCTCAACACCTGCTAACTGAATTGAAGAGAAATGTCATAACGAGGCAAAGATGGCCACCGATGCTTTTGGGAGCTGTGATGAATTTGGAACTTGGCCAAAAGTGCAAGCCCAGGAAATCTCAAATGAACTTTTGCAGAAAAATATTCATGAAGATCTGGGCTTTGCATAACCAATCAGTGTTTAAAAGTTTACTAAATTGATGGGTGTTTTTTTGTCACGATTGTTGATGTGGTAGATTTCTGTAGTTTTGGAATTACAGTGGTGAGTAAACCTGTTTTCCCACCTGGAGCTGTAAATAATCTGCCCAGCAACAGCAGGGATTTGAATTTTCCACATGTTTTTGTCATGTAGGTTTTCTGGATCATGTCAGCGGTTTAAATAACCAGAGTCTCTCATCGACAGATCTCTGGATCTGTAGACATCCTGTCTGAACGTGACGTTCATAAATCTAAAACAGAATCCATTAGAATTAGATCCAATCCCAAATGTGCAGATTACCACAGTTTCATGCTTGTCTCTGATTATTTAAACACTTTTCTTGGTAATTATCCAATCGGCTCTTCTGTGTTGTGTACGCTATATTTTTGTATCAAGCAGCTGAACTGTTAGGATCCTTAAAGACACTTTTAGAACTTTTTATAAGATGGTGAGGTGATGCACAAGTTTGAATTTATTTAAGATCTTCTCTAATGTACACAGGGTCAAAATTTATACGTAAAGGCTCAAATATATACATATCTGTGACAAGGCCAAGGCCTATTAACTCCTCGTTAGTGAACACAATTGACTACAACTGATAATTTCTGTTTGCCTGAATAAAAAGGATGTTTGACAAAACAAACTGGACAAAACAATACTCAGAACAATGGGGAAGTCCAAAGAACTCAGGGAAGATTTTGGAGAATTGTAGACTTACACAAGTTGGGAAGGTCTCTTGGTACCATTTTCTAAAGAACTGCAGAGTCCAAGATCATCGGTTCAAACAATTGTATGTAAGTACAAGTTAGTCAGTCAGCTGTACAATCACTTTGCCAAGATCTGGAAGAAGACCCAAAACCGTCACCCTCAGATGAGAGGAAATTGGTTGGGATGTTCAGGAACAACCCAGGAACCGCCCAGGCTTAAGCCTGCCGTGAACTGGAACAGCTGGAACACCAGCGTCACTGTACACAGAGAAGTGAGTTTTACATCGACATAGACTGAGAAGGTGCCGACCAAGAAGGAAACCCTGCTTCAAAATTCAGACTTTCAAGAAAACTTTCATTGTCAGACCAGATGCAGCCAATGCAGCCAGTGGTACTGGTGCATTGCACAAAGTGGATGGAATAATGAAGAAGGAGGGCTCCCTCCAAATTCTTCAATGTCACCTCAAATCAACAGCTAGATGGTTGAAATGTGGCCACAGTTGGGTGTTCCAGCAGGACAATAATTCCAAACGCACATCAAAACCTGTTGTAGTTTGGATAAAGCAGGAACCTGGAATTGGCCTTTCCAAAGCCCCAACCTCAGCCCGGCAAATTTGTGGGCTACGCTTAAAAGCCAGATTCTTGCCAGGACACAAACCAATTTAAATGAAGTCTTCCAATTCTTCCAAGAAGACTGGTCAAACATTGTACCAGAATTATGCCAGAAGCTTGTTGGTGGCGAACAGAAGTACCTCCGGTCGAGGTACAGCTTGCTAAGGGACATTTAACCAAATATTAGTTAGGGTGTATGTATATATTTGAGCCTGTATGTGTAATTTTGACCCTCTGTGGATTAGAGAAAATCCAAAACAAAATCAGACTGCTGCACCCGTGTCTTGTTATTAATGTCATTTAATGACAAGACACTTTAATAATGTTTGCTGTACAATCATTCCACCCTGACAAAAGGATAGTCCAAAGACATCATTTAAAGCTCAAAGTCATCATGACATTCATGCCCATGATGAGTGAATGTAAAAGTCTGACCACAACTGTATGTTGTAAACAGGTAGTGAACGATGAATACAGTGACGGTCACATTCATGATCATTATCATAATGTTGACTTTGCAGAACTCATCTGCCTTTTTTCCTCCCTTAAGATGACGGAGGATAAGAAGGTTTCACATATGATATTATAAACCCAAAGTAACTTTCCGTCTTCTGTTCCCTGTCTTGAGGTCATCCGTCTGCTTCCAGCTTTGCTCCCTGCTGGAAGGTTTGAGCGGCAGGTTCGAAGGCATAACAGTTGTTTTTTTTTTTTTTTCATGCTTCTCCTGCTGCTGCTTTGGCTAAAGTCCAGCGTCCTGCGGCTGTTAAGTGGGCCACTGTGTCAAAGCTCTGAAGTAAATGCAGCAGCTGACTGGGGCTGGCATGAAGCCACACGGAGAGGAAGTAGGCGAGGGAGGTGACAGAGGTGGAGGAAGCCTGCAGGCTGTCTGCTGTGGTTTATAGTGTGTCTGCCAAGTCGGAGCACACGGCTGACCTGAATCTGAGACGCCGCCGCCGCAGGAGAACATGACGCTGCCGAGGAAACGTCACACAAAGCAGTGTGTTCAGCCTGCACGTCTTCAAGCTTTACAAAGGGTTTTATTATTTTAGTTATTTATTTTTTTGATGTTGCAGATGTGTTTGCTCATGGGCCGGGTCAGGTCTTGACCCGAGTCTGTGTAGAACGCTTTCAAATAAGGATTGTCATTTGGCACGACTTGCATAAATTGAAATTATTGTATTTAAATTATTGAGTTATTACAGAATAAATTTATGGAAAAAAGAGGTGGCGGAGCTATTGAAGCTATTAAGACTATGAATACCCCAAAGTTACCAGAATCGGGATGAAATTTCTAAACTGTTCAAAAATTGGCTCCTGATTTTAAATCTGGTGCCGATGATAGCCATAAATACTACATATACCAAGTTTGTTCCAGATTGACCAAGGTGGCTCAAGATGTTACTGTGATGCTTCAAAATGTGCTCAGATTAGCTATTCCGGATTAAACAAGAAGGAACAGTGCTCTGTGTAATAGCCCCGTTAAACACTGCTTTGTTTAAACAGTTTCAACATTTTCTCCTCATTTGGTATTCTGTTCTAAAATTTGTTTTCTTGACCGTGTGTGAGTTCCAGAGAGTTTCACATTATTGTGTGAACGTAGTGCATAAATATTATAGTCATGTGTTCCGTCCATCCCATTATAACATTAACATATAACACCCCTGTCACACTTTGATGATTTAGCGAGCGTATGTCGAGCGTATTAAAAACACTGGCGCATGCTGGCATACATCTAATAAGTAAGGTGGTAAGGGTAAGTTTTGTATAAGTTAAGAGTACATTGAAGCATGCTGATATACATCGAGCACATCAAAAAATTTTGGGCATGCGCAATATTTTAGATGTATGCCAGTATGTGCCTCATACGTTGTAGGTAAGTGTGATTGTTGACACACATAAGTTACTCATAAGTCGAAATACATCCATTTATGCTGTACAGTGATTGGCTGAAACCTGCAGTCCTCATGTGAGCAGTTCAGACTATTTCAGATATTAAAAGCATTCACACACGGACTAGATATAAAGTTTTAATCTGACCTGTTTGTTTCATTCAGATTCATCATCACAGCCTGACAAAAATGTATCCACATAAAGCTTCCTAATTTTGGAAAACAACATCGTGGTTGAGGAAATGCAGCGTTTTTAAAGCAGTCCCTCTGTGTTTTGTGTAGGGATGCACCAATTGCAATACCAGTCGGGTAATGGCCTGATCCCATATTCATTTACTCATACTTGTAATCATAAAGCATTTCCCATACTACGTACCACACCCAGTACCCCTTTACAGCAGCGTGATGTCAACCTCTCAATGGGGGATTTTAATGTCCAGACTATAAGACGCTACTTTTTCATATGTTTTGAACACTGTTTCAGCGGCGGAGGTTGTCCATCAGGTTGGTGAGTTTCAGCCCCTGGTGCGACTGTCCAGGCCGATGGGAGACCCACTCGGTCCGCAACAGGTGTAATCCATTTGCGGAATGTCTGTGGCACTGTGTTCAGAGCCGATCTGCTCCCTGTCATGGGCTGCACTTTGTGCCTCAAGTTGAAAGAGTCACTGTGCGCCTCATTCATTAACGGCTCAGTTACCACAGGCAACAGATGATTCTGTGTGCACGCGATGAAGTTATCCCATGATTCACAAAGAAAAATTAAATAATGTTAAAATTACTCTGTTTTGCCTCTGTGTGGTGCGGAGATGCCGCGTGACACGGTGTATGCGTGCTTGCCGTGCTCCAATATTACATGTTCCACCTTTGGGGAAAAAAAACCATTTACGGTTTGTATTTATATATGTTACCTGTACGTATTTAATTAAAAGTAAAAAAAAAAAATAGTGAAGAGTGAAAGGCTGTTTAGCTCAGTGTCACACATTGTAGATAAAAACAGAAACAGTCTCACAGCTGATAACACAGAGAAGCTTCTCTTCATCAAAAAGAATCTGCCCCTCACATTTATATATATATATATATATATATATATATATATATATATATATATATATAAAAAGCTTTTAGTCCTCACAGACATAAATAAAGTTATGGACAGTTTTAGTTCAGTTATTTGTGTTGTATATTTTGTAGTGCTGAAGTCCAGGTTACAGTTCAGCGAGATGTCTTTTCCCCCCTGTGCTTGCTCACAGGGGGTCGTTTTGACCGTTGGGGTTTTACATAATTATTGTATGGCCTTGCCTTACAATAAAGCGCCTTGGGGCAACTGTTTGTTGTGATTTGGCGCTATATAAAAAAATTTGATTGATTGATTGATGTCTGCCAGTGTCATGTTTAAGAAACACATTTAATGTTAAAGGATAATTTGTTGTAGTCAAAAAATGAAGTTACATGATTTAAGTGAAGTGTTTGTAAATAAAAGCAAAGCAGTTACAGTCAAAAAGTAAAGAACAACTGATGAATAAAACATGTTTTCAAAGTCATCATCTTAATGGACAGTCGCAGCGGGACGAGTACTCTGGACCGTATCAGTTGCTGTCCATTTCAAAAGCCTTCATAGTAAATGATTAAAAACTGGCATGAAAAATGAAATGTTTTTTGTAATGCAAATTTTATTCAGTTTTTGTTTTCTAAAACACACAAGTATATAAAACACAGAAGTATATATGCCACACCAACCGTTTTAAATCTACTTTACAGTTAGCCAGTTGGTAAAAGCAGACCATGTACAATCATACTGATGCATTTTACATAGGAGGCTGTATGTCACTTTCTCATAAGACGCCAGTTTAACCATAGTTGTCAGCCATTCATCATAAGGAGGAGGGTTCTTTTTCATCCAGTGTCTTAATAGAATCCTTTTTGCTGTAGTCAGAGCCAGATCAAGCCACCTCTTATCAAAAAGTGAGAAGTGTGAGTCTGGGAGTTCTATTATCCATTTTTTAAATAGAGAGGAGGGGCAGTGTCCACACATGGGCATAGCTTCAGACTTATCCCAGTTTACTTTGTATCCAGACAGTAATGTAAAATCTTCAATACAATCTAATAAAATGGGAACAGATTCTTCGGGTTTAGTTAGAAGGACCAGCATATCATCTGCATACAAAAGAAGCTTATAATGCTCCCTACATTAATACCATGAATGGCTCTATGACTACGAATTTTTTGAGCCAGAGGTTCAACTGCAATCACAAACAAGCCAGGGCTCAGCGGACAGCCTTGTCTCGTTCCTTTGCAACTGAAATAGGCTAGATATGAGTCTGTTAGTTAAGACACAAGCAGAGGGCTTGTCATATAAAGTTTTTATCCATGTAATGAAATTGCTCCCAAAGCCAGATTTCCCCATCATCTTAAAAAGGAATTCCCATTCCACGCAATCAAATGCTTTAGCAGCATCCAATGATAAAGCAATAGTCGTTGTATCGAGTCATATACATGATATTGTAAATTAACTAGTCTCCTAATGTTATCTGAGCCATATCTGTTAGGAATAAATCCAGACTGATCTATATGTATTAAACTACCAATAACTTTTTTAACCGAATAGCGAGTACTTTTGCTAGGATTTTTTGATTGCAATTGAGTAAATTGCAATTGGTCGATATCCATCAGGATCTAAAGCATCTTTACCTTTCTTGTGGATTAGTGTTATAAGTGCAGAATGCATTGATTGTGGTAGTGAACCATTTTGAAAAGCTTCATTATAAATATCTAATAACAGAGGGCTTAAAATATCTTCAAATGATTTGTAGAAGTCCAAAGGGATACCATCTAAACCTGGTGCCTTGTTCAGTGGCATGCTTTTAATGGCCCGAAGATCTCCTGTGTAATTAAAGGAGCCTCTAAAAATTCTCTATCCTGTTCTGTAAGTTGAGGGAGGTTGAGATCTGCAAAAAATGTTTCAAATTTTTGATCATCTAATTTACCTTGGGAAGAATATAATTATTATAAAAAGTTCTGAATCTATCATTTATCTGTTGAGATGAAGTTGTAACAGTGCCATCTAATTGTCTAACTCCTGGAATGTGGTTCATACTGTTAAGCTGTTTGAGGCGGTAAGCTAGGAGGCGACCTGGCTTTTCACCCATTTCCCAGTATGCTTGTTTAGTTCGGAACAAAGCGTACTCAGCTTTTTTGGTATATAAGGTATTTAAGTTATTTTCACATTTAATTTTGTTCAAAGTAGTCCTACTCTTAGTTTGGGAATGTAGTGACTCAGTACCTTGAGTTCTGCTTCTAATGAAATTACTTTTTCATTAGAGGCCTTTTTCTTGAAAGCCGCATAAGATATTATTTTCCCTCTTAAATAAGCTTTTAGTGCATCCCACCAGGTACTAATAGATGTGTCGCCCATTTTATTTGATTCCTTAAAAAATTGAATTTCCTCTTTAATCAATTTAGTAAATGATTCATCCCTAAGTAATGACACATTCAGTCGCCACCTACGGCTTTTCTGAGTTTGTGAGAATTTTTTTACGCAAAGAAAAACCAGTGCATGGTCTGAGATTACAATGTTACCTATACTTGAGTCAACTGAGTTGTTTACCATCGTTTTGATATTAAAAAATAATCTATCCTTGTATAAACATTATGCATGGGTGAGAAGAAAGAATAACTCTGCTATCGGGGTGCATCAGTCTCCAGATATCCTGAAGGCCGTTATCAGAACATAATTGCCTGATGGCCATTGCTGACCGGCTTTCTGTATTACTACGTGGTTGTGACCGGTCTAAATCCCTGTCCCAAAGCCATAATTATTTGAGCGCCATCTGAATCCAAAAGAATTTGTGATGATTATGAAAAAATTCTGGTCTATCTGAATTAGGTGCATAAATGTTACAAAGAATTACTGGTGTGTCCAGCAATTGTCCTTTGACAACAACATATCTACCATCCTGGTCCCGCAACACTTCAGTTTCAATGAAGTTAACGGCCTTGTGGACAATGATAGACACCCCTCTACTATTGCTTGTTCCAGTGCTTGAAAACACTTTTCCTATCCAAGAACCTTTAAATTAAATGACTCAGATTTGGTTAAATGGGTCTCCTGAATATAAGCTATATCAACTTTAGAGGACTTTAAATATGCCAAATCTTCTTTCTTTTAATACATTATTTAATCCCTTTACATTCCAGCTGGCCAACTTCAAGTCAATTATACCATCCATCAAGTTAAGTAAAATGTAACATGTATATTACATCTGTATACAAAGATAAAGATTAAGGTTGGTCAGTTGTGGCATAAGATGAACAATACAGGGAAATATAAAAACATGACACACAAAAACAGAACATGAACGCACCCCATAGAACAAGAGTGGGGTGAAAAACAAAACAAAAAGCAAGGCATAGCCATGCTAAAAAAGTAAAAAAAGAAAAACCTTGTGCGATCACTGGCCCTCAACTTCGTGACCCCTCGCCAACTAAATATTACCTCCTAGTAAATTCTCATATTCTAACTTAAATAAACAAAAAAAAAAACAGAAAGACAGTACTTATAATTGCACTGTAAAGTAAGAGAATATTAATTACTTATATGAAATGAATGTCATTTTTCTTCTTTTCTTGGGTCAACAAAAATTTACATTTTTCTGAAAATAAATAGCTTGATTTTTCCTTTATCACAAAAATAAGTAAGATAGTAATAACTGCGTTTTAATCATAAGTAAAATATCTTTTATCAGCCAAAATATTCTTCCTCCATTTTTCCAATCACAAAATAAATTAAATTGTTATTTTACTTGTTTTCTTTAACTTTTATATATTTTTAAATCAAAGGATAAGAAAAAGATCTTTCCCTATTTTCCATTTTTATCCCTTAATTTCGTTTCATTTACCCCCCCCCCCCCCATCTAAGGATAAATAAGTGGGTATGTTTTATTATCATTGTCATCCCAATATGAAATAATTATGACAACAACAATAAAACAAACAAACAAACAATCCATTAGTATTGTTTTTCCCTTCAATAATATGTGAAGGAAAATATAAGTATGTTAATCAGTTGCTGTATAGTCTCCAAAAGTCACATCAAAATACAAATTATGAGTTCAGCAAATACAACAGGTAGAATGAGTTTCAGCACTTACATATGAAAAAATTCCAGTTCACTGGTCATTGGTCTTTCGGAATTTTTTGCAATAAATTCCGCTGCGTCCCCGGTGAAGTAAATCTGTGACGAAATCCGTTGTGTTTTATTTCAAGGGTTGCAGGGAAACGGAGAGCATATTCCACCTGCCTCTCTCTCAGAGCAGCTTTAACTTGGTTGAAAGACATGTGGCGGACCGTTGTTTCCCTCGAGTAGTTGGGGAAAAAACATGATTTTAACTCCCTGCCAAATGATCTGACCTCTTTCTCTGGCAACGGAGTATTTCTTGTTTGTCTCGATAGCGGAGCATGTTGACCATCACGGGCCGCGGGCGCTCTCTCTCTCCCCGGGGCGCCTTGGCGCACCCACTCGATGTGCGCGCTGTATCTCCAGCTCCCCGAGCGGGTGGCCCAGCATCACTGGAAGCTCGTCTTGCAGGAACTTTATCATGTCATTCCCTTCTTTGGACTCTGGCAGGCCCATAATTTTAATATTACAACGTCTCTCCCTGTTGTCTAAATTTTCCAAATGGGCTCTCACTTTTTCTGTTCCTCACGAAAAGTCACCAGCTCAGTCTCTGATGGGCCTCTGCTTTCTTCCAGCGCCACCACTCTCTCCTCCATGTCATCCACACGTGATGTCAATGTTCCAAGTTTCATCTCGATCTACCCTATTGACGATTTAATATCTTTCGTGTCTTTTTCAGTGTTTGCAGTCGAGTCACGTATTGCCTGTATCTGAGGAGCCAGAAACTCTAGAGTTATTGTCCCTTCACCACTGGCTGTGGCACTTGACGTAGCATTGGATGTAGCATTAGCTTCGGGCTGCAGCGGCTCACCTGGGGCTTTGCTATCATACGCATCCATCCTCTTGTTAGCTTTAGCCTGTTGCTTGAGCGGGGGATCGAGGCGTTGTATCTTTCCAGCACCGGGTCCAGGCATTGGTATATCAAGTCAGTTCAACTTTGAGATTGTTAATCTCACAAAAATACAGTCCTTTCAACAAAAGGGCGGAATAAAGATGAATTTCAATATATTTGGCTTAGGGTCACGGAGCAACTTTTCAAGCAGCCATCTTCGCCAAGAGCCCACGTGATCTCTGAAAAATTAAATTATTAACAGCAGGCATAAGGGAATGCGGAACCTGAAACACTGCGACTGGATCTCAAAGATGATTGATCTCTGATTAATATCCACTTTTGAATTTTTTTTTTTGTCTCAACACAGAGTGTCAGTTTCTTAAATTTCTGTTTTGTGTGTCATGTTTGTAACAAACATCATGGTTCAATAATGTCGGTTGTTAAATTGGCGTGGCCCAACCCCCAGCATTGCCTTGATTAACTCACCATCTGGTCAAACAAAGACTTCTCAGGTTTTCCTGCCATAAATAAATGTGATTGGAAAATGTGATGAAGCTGCTTCCACAGAGGAAGTCTGTACTTTAAGAAGAAGAAGAAAAAAAAACAGAAGCTTCACCAGCAGTTGATGATGGAAAAATTCTAATGTGTTTAAGGGAAAAAATGAGAGTCACTAACCCTTTATGATGTCACTAAAATGTCTCAATCATCTTATGAAACTGAACCAATAACAGTAAATCCATTTTTATAAACAATGATGTCATTATAAATAAGCGTGTTTGTAGCGTGCATGATGACACGTCAGGCTTCACGTGCGTGAGCACACGGCTGTGTGTTTGTATTTATCAGCGGCTAAGGATGTGCACAGGCCGAACAGGGTCACGTAGCCGACGAGGTGCACGGTGGAGCCGATGTGCCATTTTTATGTCTGTCAAAGCTGTTTTTGAAACTAAAGGACTGCTGGTGGGTTCACGTCGTGGCTCGTGGCCCCACCTGTAAGGGGAGTGTACCGTCAGAGTGTGCTGCTGCAGGGTGCTCTCTAAGGCCCGCCCATCAACTGAAATGCAGAAGGTGTGTTACTGCTGCAGCAGGATGACTTGGACATGGATCAACCTCGTGTGGTCCGTCTGTGAATAAAACAGCCTCACAAACTGTCTGAAAGCACAACCTGCTGCAGCGCTCACCTGCGTGCTCGCACCATTCGCTTGTTGTGGAGAGCGAAGCACAAAGTCAGACTCGAGCACTCTTTAAAGCATGCTTAAAGATGGAGGTCAGAGGTGAAAAGGACCTTCTGGCACTGGGAGGTTCCACTGCTGCATGTCTGTGATCCATCCCTCCATGTGTCCCACCAGGCAGCCTTCCAAGACCCTTCTCGAACTGGGACATGTGGGGTTTGCATGGGAACTATTCAGATCTGGACTATGCCTGTGGGTTAAAGACCAACATTGACTGTTTTGGTATCTGTACAATAACTGACTCGCCAGGTGCTGTCCATTTCCCCAGACTCTGCTCTTCACCGTTTGGATGTACCTTGATCCGTCAGTCGTTGGACTACTGTGGACTCTAACGTATGTGGTTGTTTAGCTGAAACATTTCACTCTCTGCATGTTTGACATGTCTTTGTTGTGCTTTTATTTATGTATTTTTTGTTATTGGGTAGTTTGGTCAAAGCAGTTGCAGGGTTGGTGTCCAAGTGGTTAGTGTGCTTGGTTTCAGTGTGGAAGGTTCCCGGTTCAAACCCCACCCCTGCTGCATTCCTCCATGTAATGTCATAAAGGGCATCCAGTGTTAAACCTGTGCCATTTCAACATGCAGATTCACCTTGGATCTGCTGGAGTGACCCCAAGTGGAAAAAAAACAAAAACTAGGGAGCAGTTGAAGGAACTTATTATCCTTAAATAATGGCCACCTGTTTGACACCTGTTTTTTCAAAGAAAACAAAACTACAAATACTATATATTTGAACAGCCTAATGTTCCTTTTTCTTCACTTTCTGGGAGCAGCTGAAGGGACTTACTTTTTTAGTTTGGTCAAAGCAGATGGTCACCCCACCAAATCTGCTCTGCTTGAGGTTTCTTCCTTTCAGAGACTTTTTCCTGTCCATTGTTGGCAATATGCTTCCTCAGTGGGGGTGGGGGTAAGTTTAGACGCAACCATGTGAAAGGTATTAAATGAAAGGTATTTATTGGCGTGAAACTGGCCGGAGAATCTGCGCAACAGGGGCAGTATTGCATTCGCTCTACCGCACTGTTTGGACGAAAAGGGAGTTGACCCAACAGGCGAAGCTCTCGATCTACTGGTCAATCTTCGTTCCTACTCTCACCTATGGTCATGAGTGTTGGATCATGACCGAAAGAACTACATCATGGGTGCAAGCGGCAGAAATGGGCTTCCTTAGGAGGGTGGCTGGTGACTCCCTTAGAGATAGGGTGAGAAGTTTGGTTATCCGTGGGAGTAGAGTCGCTGCTCCTTTGTGTTAAAATGAGCCAGCTGAGGTGGTTCGGGCATCTGGAAGAATGCCTCCTGGGCGCCTCCCAAGGGAGGTGTTCCAGGAGAGACGGGCCTGGCAGCTGCTGCAAACACAAACCGCCGTAATGGCAGGGGGAGTGCATTTATTAGCTTCGAAAATGCATTACAGGAGGGAAATGGGATGCCTGGCTAAAAGGCACAGGATCATGGAGGAACATTTACCTTTTGTGGCGTCTTTGATTTCAAGCTTTATCCAAAGCATCTTGTGCGTGCTGACGTGAATCTTGCACTTGTGCTTCACTCACACGCTTCGTAACAGCTGCACAGATGTTTTTTACCAGAGAGTCCACAGAACCTGAGTGTGCCTGGAAGCAAGCGGCGTTCGAACCCGTGCAGATCAGACATGAAGTAGAGCACGATTAACATTTTGCTGTGACGGAGAGCAACTCGTTCATTCAATGCATCGCTGTTGATTGTTTTTTGTCTTTGAGTTAATGTCTTCAAATGGAGATGGGAATCGAGATCTGGTCCCAGTTAGGAATAGACCTCCACGATACGAGGAAAACCAACAGTGTGCAATATCGCTGTGCAGTATTGTGATGATGGATAGAACCTGTGTTAAATGAACAAATACACAGAAAAAACAAAGTCGTCTTTATGTGACGGCTGAATTTTATGAAGTTATGAAGCTCATCTTCACTGTTTCAGGGTGTTGGTTAAAATCCTTAAATTCCTTAATACTGTCAGTCAAAATTACTATCAGACAACTTTATTGATCCCAAAAAAGGGCAATTACGTAATGTACTATGACATTTATATGTTTATAAGGAAGAGAGGCGGCAGAAGAAAAGATGGTTGGACAACATCGAAGAATGGACCAGTATGACACTTGCTGAATCTCAACAGTTGGCACACAACCATGAAGAATGGATGAAAGTGGTGGACCGCAGCTCAGAATGGCACCTTAGCGACTCCAGTTTAAGGGAAAGAGGAGGAGGAGGATATTTATAACATCCTTAAAAGTACAGATAATCAGTGCCCACCTTCTAAAATCACCCGTCATCATTTCTGGCTCTTCCATTCCCCTTGATATACCCCAGATTGACCTAAAACACGTTAAACCCCTTCAACGGGCTTCCCCCTCTACTGGCTGGTCAAACACTGAGCGCCGACACTTCATGGTCAAATTTTACCTCAGAGCAATGAAGAATCATGCAGCATGATTTGAGAATGGAATTGCATGCCTCAGGCACTCTCACTTCCTCTTATCGATGCTGGCGAGTTATTTTGATACTTCTGTGTTGCATAAATTAATCTACATCTAGTAAAAATGAAAGCGGTGCATTCACATTGAAAACCAGTGCACGGTAAAGCATAAAAAATATGCAGCTCCCCAGAGTCCAGCAGAGTCAAAATAAAAATGTATACATTTTAATCTCTCCTTTCAAACATGTTTTGTAAAAGTTGTACATTGTAGTTTTTTCTACATCATTTTGATGATATATGAAATGTCCTGTTTGTTTATAAACGCCAAACTGTGATGACTCTGACAGAGGACCCCGGCACAGACCACCACTACATAGGTGAATCAAAGCTCACCTTCTTGTAGCATCACAGCGCCAAGAAACGGTTCAGTAGTCTTCAGTTAACTGTTGTCTTGGTCGCGGGAGTTCAGTCCGATCAGCAACAGTGTTCTGAGAGAGAGAATAACAGAGCAACAATCCAAAAACCCAAGCAGAGGTTCCAAGCACACAGTTGGTAAATGTGACTGGTGACCAAAACCAGGAACATCAGGCAAAATCCAACAAGCACAGAAAAGCAGCTTGGGTCAACATTACGAAGGCCAACGTGAGACAGCAGGCATAAGGCTAGACAATCTGGCAATGAGGAAATGCTCAAACAGTGATTATAAAGGCCAGTACACTGTACTCACAGTACTCGTTTTTTGATTTTTGGGTACTGTATATCTTGAAATATGTTTTTTTTTTTTTTTTTTTTTTTTTTTTTTTTGCTAGTCTGGGATTTTCTGTGACTTACACTCCAGTGTGACTTGTATACTGAAAAAAAATCACCCATTCATCATTATTAATTGTAACTATATAGTTGTAAATATGTGTCTGAAGATTGTAGAATCCTGTCTTTGGACTGACCCTGGGGAAAGTTCCAGTAACTGCAGGGAAAGTACACCTGACAGCTAGGAAAGACAGCAAACTGGGATCCATGTGGGGGCTCATAAGGCCAACAGGCCAGTTGTATCTGTGGTGGCATATCTCTAGCTTACCTCCTTGGTTTATTCCCAGTAGCTATGCCCCTGGGGAGTACCCTGTGTACCTGTATGCTTGTAACGCATCAGGATCTGTGAGTGTGGTGCAGGGCTGTGGAAGTTGGTGGGTGAGTTGAGATGGTACTACTATGGGTCCCACTGCACTGCAGGGTGTATTTGAGAGAATAGAAAGTAGTTATGTTGGGCTTTACCAGGAATGAAGTCACAACGTAAACACCAGTAATAAAATGTACACCACAACAATGCACAAAAATCACAAATTAAAGAGTTGACAATACAGAAAAAGGGTGCACCTTATGCCCCCTCTCCAAAAAAAAGAGGCTTTAAAAAAACAAAAAACAAGTACAACTTATACGCTGAAAAAACAGTTAATGTTTTATGATAGCTTTTAACGGACTGCGATGGGTGGCTGGAGTTAAATATGGGCTGCGTCGTGGAGTCTGGGGGACTTTCAGAACTGTCGTTTGTAGACTATGGGCACTCTTTGTGGGTCCAGGACCTTTGCCGCTTCGCTGTTGGTTAGGTTGGTCACTCTGACCATTAACCTGAGAAGTGTCTGGATGCTTGGTTCCATCATCCCTGGTTTGTAGGACATTTTTCTGTTGTACTTTATTGATCTTTGTTATTTTTAGTTTGGCCAAAGCAGTTGGTCACCCCTCCGAGTCTGGTTTGCTTGAGGATTCTTCCTCAAAAACAAAAAACAAACAAACAAAAAACAAACCTGAAGGACTTTTCCTTAGGACCCCTTAAACATAGTGTGAACATGTACAGCTCAGGGTGACTCACGGCGGTAGAAGCTATATGAGCCACACCCGAAACATCGTACCAATGGGCAGGCGTGCACAATCCTAGTGCGGCGGTTCATGCACGCGACGGTGTCTTTCGAGCAGGAACACAGTGCGAGCTATGGCAGGTGATGGTTTAGTGGTTAAGTGTTGGGCTTGAGACCAGAGGATCCTCAGTTCAAATCCCAGCCTGACTGGAAAATCACTAAGGGCCCTTGGGCAAGGTACTTAATCCCCTAGTTGCTCCCGGTGTGTAGTGGGCGCCTTGCATGGCAGCAGCCTCACATCGGGGTGAATGTGAGGCATTATTGTAAAGTGCTTTGAGCGTCTGATGCAGATGGAAAAGCGCTATATAAATGCAGTCCATTTACCATTTTAAAATCAGCAAGCAGATAAACGTATTTCTAAAAAAAAAGAAAAAAAAAAGCGCTGTGATAACTGACCATACGGTGTATTTCTGCTGATACGTGACTGAAAATGGTGTATTTGTCATACTGTTGGCTTGTCCTGGTCCTGTGGCGCGCTGCTCACAGCCTTCACGGCCCGACATGCATGTCCTGTCAGACGTGACATTCATATTGCCTGCTCCGTGTCCAAACGCACTGATCCATTTCTTCTCCCATTGCAAAAACAATATACGTTTCTATGTATTTCCACACACGCACACACACGCGTGTCCGTCAAAAAATGGGACGTGTGCTGCAGCTGTGATGTCCAGAATGGGAGATGTCCCAACAGCTGTGGGCAGCCAGCCACACCCCTGTCCTGTCAACGCACAGACCAAGATGTCACTCTGTGATCAGATGAGAGATGCCTCACCTGCGGGGGGTGAACCACACGCACAGATGTGTTGGGGGGGTGCGTGAAACACGCCATGTGCACTCTGCAACTTCACAGTCATGGGGCACTTAGACAAATTTCACATCCAGCTTGACAGTGATGTCTGCTGACTGTTTTCATGTTAAGAGTACGAAGGGCCACACATTTTCTAAGTGCCATGCAAGTAGTGTTAGATGTTCGTGTGTGTCAGTTGGAATTTGGCCAACTTCTGCGAGAGGGTTCGACGGTCTTTCAGCCACTGGTGTGCGCAAATAGTTATAGCAACAGGTGTATGAGGCGTTAGAAGCAGCTACAATTCTACGTTTTGTATACGATTCCTGCTTCATACGCACTTTATGCACAAATTGATCAAATTCGCACTATGTGTGAAGGGGCCCTTACTCATGTTGCCTATGTGTTTGCTATGGGGCATGGTTAAGGTTGGACCTTACCCTTGTGAAGCATCTTGGGGTGACTTATGTTTTGGTTTGGCAGTATATAATTAAATTGTGTTTCCCAATCCTGACATGTAAGATCCAAACTACTGGACATTTTCTCCCTGGACTAATTGGACATAATCCAGATCAGATGTGTTCTTAGTATGGTGAGCTGCTGATTGGCTGAACACATCTCACTGAGCTGATGCGGTCTGAGTAGATCAAACACTAATGGAATATGTGATGTACCTTTAGGTCCTGAGTAGACCAGTGGATAAGGAGCTAGTTTGCGAATATGTCGGCTTGGGTTGGAAACTCCTTCACACTGCCTGTCTGTGTCCTTGGACAAGACACTGCTTTGTCGTAGTCCACCCAGCTGTAAATGGATACCGGCTTTGGCTGGGGACGTAACCTGCAGGAGTCGTTGTAGACTCACATCCACTTGATGCTGCAGATTCTGGAGATGAGCACCGTCATCAGCAGGCCTCAGGTCCTGTATATCAGATTTTAGGTCCTGAGGACCAGGATGGGAAAACCTTGTTCTCCAATATGTACGCTCTCAATGGTAAAGTTTTCTCTATCAGCCGCTCACCCCAGAGTTCTCCAATGCATTTTTTAATTTGTAAGTTAGTTAATTTGACAAGACAGAATGTAAAATTGATATTTGGGAAAAGTTGTCAATATTCATAAAACTCTCCTGCGCACAAATCTACAAATGTTTACACAGAAAAGATGCAAATTGTGAGAAACGATTTAATTTGTTTTCTTGCGCCAACAACCAGGTTAATTATTCAGCAACCAGCCGTTTGTAGCTCAGGTGGTACCAGCAACCGACCCAGCTCAGAAGGCAACAGACAGACACGGGCAGCCTGCACGCTGACCCCAGGTCTGTCTTAAACAACAACTACGAAAGAAGGGGCTGGACAAAGGCATCACATGGAGAGTGAGCTGCGGCCGGTGGACGGAGACAATGGTTCTGTGACCCCTGTAATCCAGCTGCCCCCAGTCACGTAAACACAAACATCCAGCGACCTTTAGGCTCCTGATTAGCGCTCTGTGATTAATTGAGTTTTAATTGTCCCAGCAGACGTGTCTTGTATCTCGCCGTGATGGCTGCAGCGCTGCTTATTTTGGGTTGATGAACGAACACAGAGAAGTAGAGTCCAGTGGATGTGCTGATGTTTTCTTCACTGGGGAGCAATTTTATTTTAGATGAAGTGAAGCTGTCGGAACGTGCCTACACTTGGGCAATTCTATGGTAACAGAATTTAAATCATATCAAATTTTTAGTGGTGAGCTAAAATATGGTCAGATTTTGCAGACACTGTAATTTCCCTACCATTCACATGATTGCAGAGATGTTTTTGGTCCCGTGGATAATTTTGGGAAATGGGCCAGTCACTGGGTACTCTTGGACCTGCGTTTCCTATTTTAATCATATCTACTCTCACAGGTGTTTCTTTGTTTTAAAATATTAAGCATTTGTTCTCGTTCAGTTGGTTCACTGTCCAGCACCAGTTAATATCATCGCATATTGCTTTTTTGCAGATATTTGACTGTTTTTCTAAACCTGAAGATTGCCATAAACATTAGTTTGAAGGATTGTTGTCTATAAATCTTGTGTAGTTAAACGTAGCTCGTTGTACCTGACAGGTGGATCTCGTAGATTGTGGATTTTATCAGATGCTTAAATGTTTCTGCCCAGTCAAACCTTCATAACTAACTGTAGGCGTTTTTGGATAAATCGTTTGACCATTGATTCTGTTCTTGTGTCCTTCAGTCTGAGGATCAAACTGTGCTGTGTCAAAGGATTCCGTGGAGCTCATTGTTCTTGCTTTTATTTCATCTTGCTTGGATTGTTGCAATTTTTAATGTCTAAATAATTAATGAACTGTTTTATTATCTGTTATTATTACTCTAGCTTTATTATGTTATTAATTATTACTGCAAACTGTTACCTTATTTTATTACACTGATTCTTATCTACTATTATTTATTACTCTAACTTTATCACTTTGCTATTTTTGATTACTCTAGCTTTATTTGTTTATTACTCAAGATTTGCTATTTGTTGATTACTGCAGCCTTATTTGTTTATTACTCCAGCGTTATTACAACCCCAATTTCAATAAAGTTGGGACATTGTGTAAAATGTAAATAAAAACATAATACAATGATTTGCAAATCCTCTTCAACCTATATTCAACTGAATACACCACAAAGACAAGATATTTAATGTTCAAACTGATAAACTTTTTTGTGCAAATATTTGCTCATTTTGACATGGAAGCCTGCAACATGTTTTAAAAAAGCTGGGACAGTGGTATGTTTACCACTGTGTTACATCACCTTTCCTTCTAACAACACTCAATAAGCGTTTGGGAACTGAGGACACTAATTGTGAGTGTCGATTGGGTATAAAAGGAGCATCACCGAAAGTCTCAGCCATTCACAAGCAAAGATGGGGTGAGGATCACCACTTTGTGAACAATTGTGTGAAAAACAGTTTAAGAACAATGTTCAATTGCAAGGAATTTAGGGATTCCATCATCTACAGTCCATAAATAATCAGAAGATTCAGAGAATCTGGAGAACTTTCTACATGTGAGCGGCAAGGCCGAAAACCAACATTGAATGGCCGTGACCTTCGATTCCTCAGGCAGCACTGCATTAAAAACCAACAACATTATATAAAGGATCTTACCGCGTGGGCTCAGGAACACTTCAAAAAACCATTGTCAGTTAACACAGTTCGTCGCTACAAGTGCAAGTTAAAACTCTACCATGCAATACGAAAGCCATACATCAACAACATCCAGAAATGCCGCCGCCTTCTCTGGGCCTGAGCTCATTTAAAATGGACAGACGCAACGTGGAAAAGTGTCCTGTGGTCTGATGAATCCACATTTCAAATTGTTTTTGGAAATCATGGACGTCGTGTCCTCCGGATAAAAGAGGAAAAAGACCATCCAGATTGTTACCAGTGCAAAGTTCAAAAGCCAGCATCTGTGATGGTATGGGGGTGTGTTAGTGCCCATGACATGGGCAACTTACACATCTGTGATGGCACCATCAATGCTGAAAGGTACATCCAGGTTTTGCAGCAACACATGCTGCCATCCAAGCAACGTCTTTTTCAGGGACGTCCCTGTTTATTTCAGCAAGACAATGCCAAGCCACATTCTGCACGTGTTACAACAGCATGGCTTCGTAGTAAAAGAGTGCGGGTACTAGACTGGTCTGCCTGCAGTCCAGACCTGTCACCCATTGAAAATGTGTGGCACATTATGAAGCACAAAATACGTCAGCGGAGACCTCAGACTGTTGAACAACTGAAGTCGTACATCAAGCAAGAATGGGAAAGAATTCCACCTACAAAGCTTCAACAATTAGTGTCCTCAGTTCCCAAATGCTTATTGAGTGTTGTTAGAAGGAAAGGTGATGTAACACAGTGGTAAACATACCACTGTCCCAGCTTTTTTGAAACATGTTGCATGCATCCATTTCAAAATGAGCAAATATTTACACAAAAATAACAAAGTTTATCAGTTTGAACATTAAATATCTTTGTGGTGTATTCAATTGAATGTAGGTTGAAGAGGATTTTTAAATCATTCTGTTTTTATTTACATTTTACACAATGTCCCAACTTCACTGGAATTGGGGTTGTATTTGTTGATTACTCTAGCTTTAGCATTTGTTTCGAGGGCGCAATTTAGAACTAGAAATTGCGGGGGACAAAGTGCTAGGCCCGCAGTGCCGAAGCCCATAGGCCGGGAGGCCCCCAGAAGCCAACAGTTTCTATATAAGCTCAAATGCATTCTGAGCATCCAGAACCGTAATTTTAATGTTTTGAGAAGAACATAAAGTGGACACCATTTGACTTATGCAATTTGAAACTGTGGATATAAGTACTTTATTCTGAGAATAGCCAGCATTGATTTTATTAACATTCTGGTGTAAATAAGGTATCACCACATGTGTAGAACTCAAAAAGAATGATAGGTTGGGTTTTCATTTAAAAAAACATCTGCAATGTGGTAAAATGTATTCATAAATATGAAAGAACAGGCTCTTAATAATTATTAACTATTGCATACTGTATTTTTTTTCTCAAGATTTGTTTTTGCGTAAGTTTGCAAAAACAACAGATCATACGTTTAGGATAAATTACTTATCATGAATTTAATTTTCGAAGTGGCACTAATGACAACACTCATACTGAACATAATTTCGCTTGCATAGACTGATTTTGGAGATCAAGCAATAATTGCAGATGGGCTTTCTGAGGTCCCAGATAGACTTTCTGATTTCCTTTTGTAACTTTCAGAATTTAGTAAATTAGCACACGGTTCATTGATACTTATGTGTAGACACTAGTCCCTAGAGGCAACTATTTTTGGTTTCAGACCTGGGCAAATGCAGTCCCAGAAAATTCCGAATGTGACAAACAAGAAACAGGTGTTGTAAACAAGTCAGTGCTGCTAAAAATACAAACTTGCAGAAACAAAGATACTATTCTGACATGGTTTGCACATAAGACTGGCATAGCATGTTTCAAGTATACACATATGTATGTCAGAAGGTGGGGGGGACATACCATATTCTGTCCCCCCTGGTTGAAAAGGTGGGGGGGGCATGTCCCCCCATCCCCCACCAAATTGCGCCCATGATTTGTTTATTACTCAAGATTTACTCTTTGTTGATTACTTTAGCTTTATCATTTGTTTATTATTCCAGCTTTATTACTTCATTATTTGTTTATTGCACCAGTGTTATTGTTTGTTTATTACTCAAGCTTATGTACATATTACTCCAGCTTTATATGTATCCTATGAAGAACTTTGGGCTTGCGGAATAATAATATAAGCCATCACCATATTGGCCATCTTTTAATATTTATGAATTGTGTATATACAAACAAATGCATTACACATGGTTTTGATTTTAATCACAACACGAGCTTGAATGATAACACAGAATAAGTCAGCTGTTTTATTCTGTGTATCCTGTTATGCCTAAGAAATTTAATAAATAGATGTAAGAATATTGTTAAAATTTAATATTTACGTCATTTACAGGAGGTGGAAATGATAGTAACAATGACTTCAGAAATCGTGTCTGGATCTTCAGCACACCGTTTCATCGAAAGCGCTCGTATCAGTGGGCTGGTCCAGATGTGGTTGCCGTGGGGAACCAGGACAGGTGTCGATGACAAGCTGAGTGCCACAAACAGTTCTCCCAGCCAGTGCTGTTGCATAATTAGCTGTTTCCACAGCAACGCATTAGGGAGGAAGTGGGGAATTGTCCGCCTGCAGCCCCGAGATCAATAGGATGGAGTGTGAGCTTTTAGAGTCTCACTGATGACAAGCGATGGAGACGTTGTGTTTGCTGTCAGTATTTGACAGTGAAATGAGGAATTGACTGAATGTTGGTTTTAATGTAACCGCAGAATGTGGTGGAGACTGGGCTCGGTGGCCGAACCGCATTCTGTGCCGTGGAAGGTTTTTCCTGTGCAGATGTTGTTTTTAGATTTGTCGTTGGTGTGATAATCGTGCTTTGTGTTGTGCTTGTCTTTTGGTGCCACGTGTGGAGAGATTCTTGCGGCCCAGAAAGTGGGAGCTATTGAATTTAGTCTGTAGACGTGAGAGGATATGCTGTGGACGGATAAGAGGGTCTGTGATGACTGAACACGCTGCCACCTCCCAGAGGAAACATTCCAGACAGAATTAAAGAGTTAACTCTTCAAACAGGTGAAACATTCCCACCGGGGGAGACTGCGTGTTTGGTGGGGCGGGTCATGTCCATGTCCACGTTGGAGTCAGTCCCCTGGTTGGTGATATTTCATTTCATTTTGCTCAGTCGTCACAGGAGCTATAAAAGAAAAAAAAGCCAACGGGTCTGAGTGGGAGGAGCTGGATGAAGTGCTTGTTGCTGTGAGCAGAGACACTTTTGTACTGGTCTTGGTTCCAAAGGGTTCATCTGCTGTGGACAGGAGGAGTCTTCTTACTGTCATCCAGTCTCAAACGTGGCCCTCAGTAACAATTTATCGTCCTGATTCTCCCGTGCACATACGCAGTCACTGCGTTGATGAAATCCAAAGCCCCTTTCTGAGTGGAACACAACACCGTACTGGTTCATAGAGATGATGAGTATGTGATTATAACGTGATTATAGCAGACGATGAGGCCCAGGAAGCCTCAAGAAAAAGAGTTGATGAGGTTCTGGACAGCCGCTCTGCAGAAAAACTCCATCAAGTCCACACAGTACTGTAATAAGTTGAAGAGACAAGGCTGGAATCCAGCTGTTGCCATGCCAACAGCCCAATGCTTTGTGGTTTTATTACCTCCGCCAACGAGGTTATGTTTTGGTCATGTCCGTTGTTGGTTGGTTGGTTTGTAGCAGGATTACTTAAAAAAATCCTCAATGGATTTCAATGAAATTTTTACCAGGGGTGTATCTTGGCCTAACTTAGAAGTCATTAACCTTCTGGGGTCCGGAGGGCATTTTTTGGACAGTTCACTCGCCTGGCATAAATGTTTTATTATTGCTGTTAACAGCTCTCTTTGCATCCCACAATCAAGTTTTGTCTCTTTTTTTTCAGACAGCCTGTGCTTTCAGAATATATATGTGTTTTTATTGTGTTTTATAAGTGTAATAAAGGTTACAATCGAAAATAAGCAAGGAAAAAATAAAGCGAAAAATTTTCCACTCACATTATTCAAAACACACAGCAAACTATAATAAACAACTGTTTTTGACACTTTATAAAGGTAATTTGAGGTCTTGGTGTGAAAGACTGTACAACAAAAAGGTTCAAACAATAAACACAATGCACAATTGGGACATATATACAAAATGGTCTATGCGTTTTTGTTGTCCATTGATATGGTAAACAGGGCTTTACGCAGAGAAAGCAACAGAGTTATCCAGTAACATTCACATGCAAACTAGTGGAGCAATCCCTGATAGTTACACAGCCATGAGAATGTCATCAGAGGCTCTCCGTCTGCTCGTGCTCTTCTCTGATCGCTGTGCGTAATGGTGCACGGCGCATTGAGTATGTACTAATAGTATGTACTCATTGGAGCACCCGGGGGCTATTCAAATGGGCCAACTAGTAACACATCACTCCTGAAAACGATCTTCGGCTTTTCACATGAGGTAAATCTTCCACGATTGGATTTTGGAAAACCATGTGACGGTGGACCAATTCGATTGGACACTCACATTGTGCACGTCGGCACACAGCTTCTATGAGGAATACAAAGCTGACAGATGGCTGGCTTGAAGGGTCCGCGGAGTTAACATTTCAGCACAAAAGTATGTTTCTAGTCTCATATTAAAAGTTATTTTATAATTTAGTAAAGCTTGGTCTTAGCCGTCGTATATAACGCATCAGCCCCAGAGGGTAATTTTTGGTAATGATCGGAAACACGATCCAGATCCAGTAATTTTTTAAAGCATTCTTTATCATTATAGGATATGGCCAGTTTCAACATTTTTGCATCTACCTTCATGAAGATGGGTCACAAAGGCTGAACAGAAATTAAGTTACAACACAACAATAATTTAGCATTTGTTCTTCTCCTCATTGAATAAACTTGTTTTAGAAAATAAAACAAAAACTTGTGTAGTTCTTGCAGTTTCTCTTTATAAATGCATTTGCTGAAGATCTAAGGGTTTAACCCTCTTGGGCCGATGCCGTCGTATACGACAGGTGAGACCAAGCTTTACTAAATTATAACTAATTTTTTAATGATATGAGATAGAAACTTACTTTTTTTGCTGAAAAGTTAACTCCACGGACTTTCGAGCCACCATTCTCCAGCTTTGTACTCCTCATAGAAGCTGTTGTGATGACATGAGCAATGTGTGTCCAATCAGAATTGGTTCACCGTCACATGGTTTTCCAAAACCACATCATAGGGCAGATTCACCTCACGTGACACACCAAAGATTGTTTTTAGGAGTGAGGTGTTACTAGTTGCCCCCTGGCTTCTCCAATATGCCCTGCGCCATTACGCACAGCGAAAGTGAAAGTGAGCAGACGGAGAGCCTCTCATACAATCTCACATGCTCAAACAGTGGTGTGAGTAGCAGGATTGCTCGACTAGTTGTCCTGTGAATGTTACTGGATAGCCTGTGGCAAGCTTCCTCTCGCTCAGGCGGTAAGCACTGTTTACCATATCATGAGCGAGGGGGGAGGGGCTGCTCTTCAAAACTGATGATCCTCAAAGTGTGAATTTTGCTTTCAGAGCAGGAGAGAACAAACACCCAGTCAACGTCATAGTAGAAGTTTGTGATGTGACCTTTGTGTAATAGCAGACGGAAATTGCGTTGGATGAAGACAAACACAACGCATAGACCATTTGTTTATATTGGTCCAAAATGTGCATTGTGTTTATTGTTTGAACCTTTCTGTTGTACAGTCTTTCACACAAGAGCCCAAATTACCTTTATAAAGTGTCAAAACAGTTGTTGATTATAGTTTGCTGTGTGTTTGAATAAATGTGTGTGAAAAATTATTTCCGCTTTACTTTTTCCTTTCTTATTCTGATGTAACCTGTATTACACTTATAAAACACAACTATAGCATATACTATTTTGAAAGTACAGTTGTCCTGAAAAAAAAGAGACTAAAACTTGATTGTGGGATGCAGGGAGAGCTGTTAATAGCAATAATAAAACATTTATGCCAGGTCCCAGAGGGTTTAACCGCTGAATCTGAAACATGACCGTAGATGCATGAAACGACGTGGAATAAGTCTCTTTGCCAAAGGGTATTCCATGTGACGTCAGTGACCCTATGGCTCTTGGCAGAGGTTTGCGCTCTCTGAGTGCTTCTAGTTAATTATACGTTCCGATGATTTGCATTGGGGATGTTGTTGCATGTCCACTTTACATGATCATATTTTCCAGAGTATGAGTTGCATTTTTGTAATAGTTTGGGAGGTCCTGTAACCTATATCCTGAAAAACCATGGTAGGAGGTGGTAAAATCACAAGTCAGAATTTCAATACATCCACTTAGGAAATGATTCACAACATTAATACCAGCATTTTGGCATCAAAATTAATCCTATATCTTGAAAATAACCCCCCACCCTTGAATGTGACAAAGTATGGTCTATTTTCAATTATCTGGCTATTCCGCTATGTGTAAAGTTTGTCCATGCTCTTCAAAAACTTTATCAACACAATTCTTTCACAAAGGTTTTATTTCATTAACACTGTGTGAATAACAGAACTTAGGAGGAGGCCATGCTCTTCAAAAACTTTAAAAACATAAACTATTGTCAGAGGTTTTTATTTCAGTCACACCGTGTGAATAGCAGAACTTAGGAGGAGGCCATGCTCTTCAAAAACTTTAAAAACATAAACCATTGTCAAAGGTTTTATTTCAGTCACACTGTGTGAATAGCAGAACTTAAGAGGAGGCCATGCTCTTCAAAAACTTTAAAAACATAAACTATTGTCAGAGGTTTTTATTTCAGTCACACTGTGTGAATAGCAGAACTTAGGAGGAGGCCATGCTCTTCAAAAACTTTAAAAACATAAACTATTGTCAGAGGTTTTTATTTCAGTCACACTGTGTGAATAACAGAACTTAGGAGCAGGCCATGCTCTTCAAAAACTTTAAAAACATAAACCATTGTCAAAGGTTTTATTTCAGTCACACTGTGTGAATAACAGAACTTAGGAGGAGGCCATGCTCTTCAAAAACTCTAAAAACATAAACCATTGTCAAAGGTTTTTATTTCAGTCACACTGTGTGAATAACAGAACTTAGGAGGAGGCCATGCTCTTCAAAAACTTTAAAAACATAAACTATTGTCAAAGGTTTTATCAAATTCTTTAGCCTGAGATCTTGTTTTTGGCTTGGCCATGACACTTGATTTACTACAAGTTGCCATGCTGTGACTTGAAATTACATGTGTAATTACATGATCACTGTAATAATATCAGTACTTACGTAGCTTTTGTGACTTCTCTAAAACAAGTACTACCAAGTCAGCAGCATTATATCATAAACTTGAATGTTGTGTTCAATGCAGGGTTCATCACAACTAATCATGAAGTCAAAACAATTACATTCTAATTCGACAGATGTTAAGATTACAGTATATATTGCAGTTTTCTTTTTGCATGGGGTGGGGGTTTTTTGTTATGGTAGACACCCACTTCCTATATGAAATATCTCCCAAATTGCACAATGCACAATCTCTAAAGTGGATGTAAGCATATTTGGAAAAAAAAAAATTTCTACCATTACCACCTTCTGCTACATGGATTTGTTTTTATAATAATTATAGAGTTATTTACATGGGACTTTCCCAGGAATTAAAGAACCAAACAAAATAAACTCAAATAATACAGGAATTAATGCCAGTAATAAAAAACACACTCCAACGATGCACAAATGTGTGTGGAGGTGTTTATCTATATGTGTCCCTGTGACAGACTGCCATTCATTTTCAATCAGAGTGGGTATTTTACAGTGTCAAAATTCAAAAGACAAGTGGTTGCTGCGCCATTAGCTAGGTGGCGTCAAAATAGATGAGAAGTCGATTTTATGCAAATGGTGAGTGATGCGACATGGCGATAACCAAGCCAATTGAAGGAAATGTGACGGCAGTATGACGTACATTGGGTGGTTTCTCGAACAAAATAATCTAAGATGACAGACACCTCTGTATAAATGCTATATGTTTGCCACTTGTTCTTCTATAATTTTTAAAGGTTATCTAGACATTTCAATATCACATTATCTTATAAATGTCTATATATCTAGACATTTATAGATCAGCAAGTACGAGTATATTGATATTGTAGATTTTTGACTCCCTAATATTGGTATGGTATTGGTCCACAAAAAAATCCATATTGGTCGGGCTCGAGAGTCCAGTGATCGCCATAGGTGAAGATCGGTGTCCAGTAAACTGGAATACAGTTCGTGAGTCTCTGTTTGTATTGGTTCTAGGTAGGTGTGGAATGATACACTAGCTCCATGATATGATACATATCATGATGTATAATTATGCCACTGTTCACACTAATTATATAGAAAGTAATCTGAGATGAATGTTTAACTTTTACAGAACAAATTATTCTCAAATGTAAATGCTAACCTTTGATGTTACCGTGTCATTTTTTGTTAAGATTCTTCTGTAAGAAATGCAGTAGTTGGTATTTCATGGTATGACAGTACTCCAAGATATGATTATCACAATGCGATGTATTGTTCCAGACAAGTCCTCAAAATAGGACATCACCCAGTTTGAAGCCAGTCCGGAAATTGTCCCCCCCCCAAAAACGTGATGCATCCACAAGTAATTTCTACATTTCAAATAGTGTCCACCTGGATCTTTCACGTCCCAGTAGTGGTAGGGTTCTCTTATACCTGATCCAACTTGTCATGTATTCCCGAGTCATGCACCTGCAGTTCTTGTGCTCCTGCCTGGAGTGCAGCCAGTGAACGCCCTGATCCTGATGATCCTCTGCCGTCCACGGGCTCCACAACTTGTAGTCGTCCTCAACCTTGACAGACAGAATCTCATCCAGATGTCATGTGACCATGCAAGAAAGTGAGAGAGTACAAACGTCTAAGAGCGGAGAAGGAAACTGCAAACGTATCTATGCATGTTGATGACCAATATATCAGTTTTATGGTGCAGATTGGGCACTGGCACCAAATTCAAGGCACAAGACAGATTTTGTGTTATGTATTGGCTTCTGCAGACTTTACTCAGGCTCCGTCCCTCACAAACCTCATGGGGTATTTGCAGTGTTTGATAATTTGTTTTCTTCTCCTCTGAATCAAATGACCACTTTCTGTTCTCTGTTCACGTGGTATTCAGTCCGTCAGAGGTGTCACACATTTTTTTTAAGGATCGACTTCCTTTCTTTGATGCTCTTTCCTGCTGTCATCTGATCAGTTGGTCGTGAAAACATGAGCATCTGTTCTTGCCAAAGTGCTGGTTTCCACTCGTTCTTTCCAACCGATTGGTCCCAGCGTAGCTCAACACCTGCTAACTGAATTGAAGAGAAATGTCATAACGAGGCAAAGATGGCCACCGATGCTTTTGGGAGCTGTGATGAATTTGGAACTTGGCCAAAAGTGCAAGCCCAGGAAATCTCAAATGAACTTTTGCAGAAAAATATTCATGAAGATCTGGGCTTTGCATAACCAATCAGTGTTTAAAAGTTTACTAAATTGATGGGTGTTTTTTTGTCACGATTGTTGATGTGGTAGATTTCTGTAGTTTTGGAATTACAGTGGTGAGTAAACCTGTTTTCCCACCTGGAGCTGTAAATAATCTGCCCAGCAACAGCAGGGATTTGAATTTTCCACATGTTTTTGTCATGTAGGTTTTCTGGATCATGTCAGCGGTTTAAATAACCAGAGTCTCTCATCGACAGATCTCTGGATCTGTAGACATCCTGTCTGAACGTGACGTTCATAAATCTAAAACAGAATCCATTAGAATTAGATCCAATCCCAAATGTGCAGATTACCACAGTTTCATGCTTGTCTCTGATTATTTAAACACTTTTCTTGGTAATTATCCAATCGGCTCTTCTGTGTTGTGTACGCTATATTTTGTATCAAGCAGCTGAACTGTTAGGATCCTTAAAGACACTTTTAGAACTTTTTATAAGATGGTGAGGTGATGCACAAGTTTGAATTTATTTAAGATCTTCTCTAATGTACACAGGGTCAAAATTTATACGTAAAGGCTCAAATAATACATATCTGTGACAAGGCCAAGGCCTATTAACTCCTCGTTAGTGAACACAATTGACTACAACTGATAATTTCTGTTTGCCTGAATAAAAAGGATGTTTGACAAAACAAACTGGACAAAACAATACTCAGAACAATGGGGAAGTCCAAAGAACTCAGGGAAGATTTTGGAGAATTGTAGACTTACACAAGTTGGGAAGGTCTCTTGGTACCATTTTCTAAAGAACTGCAGAGTCCAAGATCATCGGTTCAAACAATTGTATGTAAGTACAAGTTAGTCAGTCAGCTGTACAATCACTTTGCCAAGATCTGGAAGAAGACCCAAAACCGTCACCCTCAGATGAGAGGAAATTGGTTGGGATGTTCAGGAACAACCCAGGAACCGCCCAGGCTTAAGCCTGCCGTGAACTGGAACAGCTGGAACACCAGCGTCACTGTACACAGAGAAGTGAGTTTTACATCGACATAGACTGAGAAGGTGCCGACCAAGAAGGAAACCCTGCTTCAAAATTCAGACTTTCAAGAAAACTTTCATTGTCAGACCAGATGCAGCCAATGCAGCCAGTGGTACTGGTGCATTGCACAAAGTGGATGGAATAATGAAGAAGGAGGGCTCCCTCCAAATTCTTCAATGTCACCTCAAATCAACAGCTAGATGGTTGAAATGTGGCCACAGTTGGGTGTTCCAGCAGGACAATAATTCCAAACGCACATCAAAACCTGTTGTAGTTTGGATAAAGCAGGAACCTGGAATTGGCCTTTCCAAAGCCCCAACCTCAGCCCGGCAAATTTGTGGGCTACGCTTAAAAGCCAGATTCTTGCCAGGACACAAACCAATTTAAATGAAGTCTTCCAATTCTTCCAAGAAGACTGGTCAAACATTGTACCAGAATTATGCCAGAAGCTTGTTGGTGGCGAACAGAAGTACCTCCGGTCGAGGTACAGCTTGCTAAGGGACATTTAACCAAATATTAGTTAGGGTGTATGTATATATTTGAGCCTGTATGTGTAATTTTGACCCTCTGTGGATTAGAGAAAATCCAAAACAAAATCAGACTGCTGCACCGTGTCTTGTCATTAAATGTCATTTAATAACAAGACACTTTAATAATGTTTGCTGTACAATCATTCCACCCTGACAAAAGGATAGTCCAAAGACATCATTTAAAGCTCAAAGTCATCATGACATTCATGCCCATGATGAGTGAATGTAAAAGTCTGACCACAACTGTATGTTGTAAACAGGTAGTGAACGATGAATACAGTGACGGTCACATTCATGATCATTATCATAATGTTGACTTTGCAGAACTCATCTGCCTTTTTTCCTCCCTTAAGATGACGGAGGATAAGAAGGTTTCACATATGATATTATAAACCCAAAGTAACTTTCCGTCTTCTGTTCCCCTGTCTTGAGGTCATCCGTCTGCTTCCAGCTTTGCTCCCTGCTGGAAGGTTTGAGCGGCAGGTTCGAAGGCATAACAGTTGTTTTTTTTTTTTTTTTCATGCTTCTCCTGCTGCTGCTTTGGCTAAAGTCCAGCGTCCTGCGGCTGTTAAGTGGGCCACTGTGTCAAAGCTCTGAAGTAAATGCAGCAGCTGACTGGGGCTGGCATGAAGCCACACGGAGAGGAAGTAGGCGAGGGAGGTGACAGAGGTGGAGGAAGCCTGCAGGCTGTCTGCTGTGGTTTATAGTGTGTCTGCCAAGTCGGAGCACACGGCTGACCTGAATCTGAGACGCCGCCGCCGCAGGAGAACATGACGCTGCCGAGGAAACGTCACACAAAGCAGTGTGTTCAGCCTGCACGTCTTCAAGCTTTACAAAGGGTTTTATTATTTTAGTTATTTATTTTTTGATGTTGCAGATGTGTTTGCTCATGGGCCGGGTCAGGTCTTGACCCGAGTCTGTGTAGAACGCTTTCAAATAAGGATTGTCATTTGGCACGACTTGCATAAATTGAAATTATTGTATTTAAATTATTGAGTTATTACAGAATAAATTTATGGAAAAAAGAGGTGGCGGAGCTATTGAAGCTATTAAGACTATGAATACCCCAAAGTTACCAGAATCGGGATGAAATTTCTAAACTGTTCAAAAATTGGCTCCTGATTTTAAATCTGGTGCCGATGATAGCCATAAATACTACATATACCAAGTTTGTTCCAGATTGACCAAGGTGGCTCAAGATGTTACTGTGATGCTTCAAAATGTGCTCAGATTAGCTATTCCGGATTAAACAAGAAGGAACAGTGCTCTGTGTAATAGCCCCGTTAAACACTGCTTTGTTTAAACAGTTTCAACATTTTCTCCTCATTTGGTATTCTGTTCTAAAATTTGTTTTCTTGACCGTGTGTGAGTTCCAGAGAGTTTCACATTATTGTGCGACGTAGTGCATAAATATATAGTCATGTGTTCCGTCCATCCCATTATAACATTAACATATAACACCCCTGTCACACTTTGATGATTTAGCGAGCGTATGTCGAGCGTATTAAAAACACTGGCGCATGCTGGCATACATCTAATAAGTAAGGTGGTAAGGGTAAGTTTTGTATAAGTTAAGAGTACATTGAAGCATGCTGATATACATCGAGCACATCAAAAAATTTTGGGCATGCGCAATATTTTAGATGTATGCCAGTATGTGCCTCATACGTTGTAGGTAAGTGTGATTGTTGACACACATAAGTTACTCATAAGTCGAAATACATCCATTTATGCTGTACAGTGATTGGCTGAAACCTGCAGTCCTCATGTGAGCAGTTCAGACTATTTCAGATATTAAAAGCATTCACACACTAGATATAAAGTTTTAATCTGACCTGTTTGTTTCATTCAGATTCATCATCACAGCCTGACAAAAATGTATCCACATAAAGCTTCCTAATTTTGGAAAACAACATCGTGGTTGAGGAAATGCAGCGTTTTTAAAGCAGTCCCTCTGTGTTTTGTGTAGGGATGCACCAATTGCAATACCAGTCGGGTAATGGCCTGATCCCATATTCATTTACTCATACTTGTAATCATAAAGCATTTCCCATACTACGTACCACACCTACCCCTTTACAGCAGCGTGATGTCAACCTCTCAATGGGGGATTTTAATGTCCAGACTATAAGACGCTACTTTTTCATATGTTTTGAACACTGTTTCAGCGGCGGAGGTTGTCCATCAGGTTGGTGAGTTTCAGCCCCTGGTGCGACTGTCCAGGCCGATGGGAGACCCACTCGGTCCGCAACAGGTGTAATCCATTTGCGGAATGTCTGTGGCACTGTGTTCAGAGCCGATCTGCTCCCTGTCATGGGCTGCACTTTGTGCCTCAAGTTGAAAGAGTCACTGTGCGCCTCATTCATTAACGGCTCAGTTACCACAGGCAACAGATGATTCTGTGTGCACGCGATGAAGTTATCCCATGATTCACAAAGAAAAATTAAATAATGTTAAAATTACTCTGTTTTGCCTCTGTGTGGTGCGGAGATGCCGCGTGACACGGTGTATGCGTGCTTGCCGTGCTCCAATATTACATGTTCCACCTTTGGGGAAAAAAAACCATTTACGGTTTGTATTTATATATGTTACCTGTACGTATTTAATTAAAAGTAAAAAAAAAAAATAGTGAAGAGTGAAAGGCTGTTTAGCTCAGTGTCACACATTGTAGATAAAAACAGAAACAGTCTCACAGCTGATAACACAGAGAAGCTTCTCTTCATCAAAAAATCTGCCCCTCACATTATATATATATATATATATATATATATATATATATATATATATATATATATAAAAAAGCTTTTAGTCCTCACAGACATAAATAAAGTTATGGACAGTTTTAGTTCAGTTATTTGTGTTGTATATTTTGTAGTGCTGAAGTCCAGGTTACAGTTCAGCGAGATGTCTTTTCCCCCCTGTGCTTGCTCACAGGGGGTCGTTTTGACCGTTGGGGTTTTACATAATTATTGTATGGCCTTGCCTTACAATAAAGCGCCTTGGGGCAACTGTTTGTTGTGATTTGGCGCTATATAAAAAAATTGATTGATTGATTGATTGATGTCTGCCAGTGTCATGTTTAAGAAACACACATTTAATGTTAAAGGATAATTTGTTGTAGTCAAAAAATGAAGTTACATGATTTAAGTGAAGTGTTTGTAAATAAAAGCAAAGCAGTTACAGTCAAAAAGTAAAGAACAACTGATGAATAAAACATGTTTTCAAAGTCATCATCTTAATGGACAGTCGCAGCGGGACGAGTACTCTGGACCGTATCAGTTGCTGTCCATTTCAAAAGCCTTCATAGTAAATGATTAAAACTGGCATGAAAAATGAAATGTTTTTTGTAATGCAAATTTTATTCAGTTTTTGTTTTCTAAAACACACAAGTATATAAAACACAGAAGTATATATGCCACACCACCGTTTTAAATCTACTTTACAGTTAGCCAGTTGGTAAAAGCAGACCATGTACAATCATACTGATGCATTTACATAGGAGGCTGTATGTCACTTTCTCATAAGACGCCAGTTTAACCATAGTTGTCAGCCATTCATCATAAGGAGGAGGGTTCTTTTTCATCCAGTGTCTTAATAGAATCCTTTTTGCTGTAGTCAGAGCCAGATCAAGCCACCTCTTATCAAAAAGTGAGAAGTGTGAGTCTGGGAGTTCTATTATCCATTTTTTAAATAGAGAGGAGGGGCAGTGTCCACACATGGGCATAGCTTCAGACTTATCCCAGTTTACTTTGTATCCAGACAGTAATGTAAAATCTTCAATACAATCTAATAAAATGGGAACAGATTCTTCGGGTTTAGTTAGAAGGACCAGCATATCATCTGCATACAAAAGAAGCTTATAATGACTGCTCCCTACATTAATACCATGAATGGCTCTATGACTACGAATTTTTTGAGCCAGAGGTTCAACTGCAATCACAAACAAGCCAGGGCTCAGCGGACAGCCTTGTCTCGTTTACCTTTGCAACTGAAATAGGCTAGATATGAGTCTGTTAGTTAAGACACAAGCAGAGGGCTTGTCATATAAAGTTTTTATCCATGTAATGAAATTGCTCCCAAAGCCAGATTTCCCCATCATCTTAAAAAGGAATTCCCATTCCACGCAATCAAATGCTTTAGCAGCATCCAATGATAAAGCAATAGTCAGTTGTATCGAGTCATATACATGATATTGTAAATTAACTAGTCTCCTAATGTTATCTGAGCCATATCTGTTAGGAATAAATCCAGACTGATCTATATGTATTAAACTACCAATAACTTTTTTTAACCGAATAGCGAGTACTTTTGCTAGGATTTTTTGATTGCAATTGAGTTGAAATTGCAATTGGTCGATATCCATCAGGATCTAAAGCATCTTTACCTTTCTTGTGGATTAGTGTTATAAGTGCAGAATGCATTGATTGTGGTAGTGAACCATTTTGAAAAGCTTCATTATAAATATCTAATAACAGAGGGCTTAAAATATCTTCAAATGATTTGTAGAAGTCCAAAGGGATACCATCTAAACCTGGTGCCTTGTTCAGTGGCATGCTTTTAATGGCCCGAAAGATCTCCTGTGTAATTAAAGGAGCCTCTAAAAATTCTCTATCCTGTTCTGTAAGTTGAGGGAGGTTGAGATCTGCAAAAAATGTTTCAAATTTTTGATCATCTAATTTACCTTGGGAAGAATATAAATTATTATAAAAAGTTCTGAATCTATCATTTATCTGTTGAGATGAAGTTGTAACAGTGCCATCTAATTGTCTAACTCCTGGAATGTGGTTCATACTGTTAAGCTGTTTGAGGCGGTAAGCTAGGAGGCGACCTGGCTTTTCACCCATTTCCCAGTATGCTTGTTTAGTTCGGAACAAAGCGTACTCAGCTTTTTTGGTATATAAGGTATTTAAGTTATATTTCACATTTAGAATTTTGTTCAAAGTAGTCCTACTCTTAGTTTGGGAATGTAGTGACTCAGGTACCTTGAGTTCTGCTTCTAATGAAATTACTTTTTCATTAGAGGCCTTTTTCTTGAAAGCCGCATAAGATATTATTTTCCCTCTTAAATAAGCTTTTAGTGCATCCCACCAGGTACTAATAGATGTGTCGCCCATTTTATTTGATTCCTTAAAAAATTGAATTTCCTCTTTAATCAATTTAGTAAATGATTCATCCCTAAGTAATGACACATTCAGTCGCCCACCTACGGCTTTTCTGAGTTTGTGAGAATTTTTTTACGCAAAGAAAAACCAGTGCATGGTCTGAGATACAATGTTACCTATACTTGAGTCAACTGAGTTGTTTACCATCGTTTTTGATATTAAAAAATAATCTATCCTTGTATAAACATTATGCATGGGTGAGAAGAAAGAATAACTCTGCTATCGGGGTGCATCAGTCTCCAGATATCCTGAAGGCCGTTATCAGAACATAATTGCCTGATGGCCATTGCTGACCGGCTTTCTGTATTACTACGTGGTTGTGACCGGTCTAAATCCCTGTCCCAAAGCCATAATTATTTGAGCGCCATCTGAATCCAAAAGAATTTGTGGTGGATTATGAAAAAATTCTGGTCTATCTGAATTAGGTGCATAAATGTTACAAAGAATTACTGGTGTGTCCAGCAATTGTCCTTTGACAACAACATATCTACCATCCTGGTCCCGCAACACTTCAGTTTCAATGAAGTTAACGGCCTTGTGGACAATGATAGACACCCCTCTACTATTGCTTGTTCCAGTGCTTGAAAACACTTTTCCTATCCAAGAACCTTTAAATTTAAATGACTCAGAGTTGGTTAATGGGTCTCCTGAATATAAGCTATATCAACTTTAGAGGACTTTAAATATGCCAAAATCTTCTTTCTTTTAATACCATTATTTAATCCCTTTACATTCCAGCTGGCCAACTTCAAGTCAATTATACCATCCATCAAGTTAAGTAAAATGTAACATGTATATTACATCTGTATACAAAGATAAAGATTAAGGTTGGTCAGTTGTGGCATAAGATGAACAATACAGGGAAATATAAAAACATGACACACAAAAACAGAACATGAACGCACCCCATAGAACAAGAGTGGGGTGAAAAACAAAACAAAAAGCAAGGCATAGCCATGCTAAAAAAGTAAAAAAAGAAAACCTTGTGCGATCACTGGCCCTCAACTTCGTGACCCCTCGCCAACTAAATTTACCTCCTAGTAAATTCTCATATTCTAACTTAAATAAACAAAGAAAAAACAAACAGAAAGACAGTACTTATAATTGCACTGTAAAGTAAGAGAATATTAATTACTTATTGAAATGAATGTTTTTTCTTCTTCTTGGGTCAACAAAAATTTACATTTTTCTGAAAATAAATAGCTTGATTTTTCCTTTATCACAAAAATAAGTAAGATAGTAATAAACTGCGTTTTAATCAAAGTAAATATCTTTTATCAGCCAAAATATTCTTCCTCCATTTTTCCAATCACAGAAAAAATTCAATTGTTATTTTACTTGTTTTCTTTAACTTTTATATTTTTAAATCAAAGGATAAGGATAAAAGAACTTTCCCTATTTTCCATTTTTATCCCTTAATTTCGTTTCATTTACCCCCCCCCCCCCCCCCCCATCTAAGGATAAATAAGTGGGTTTTTTATCATTGTCATCCCAATATGAAATAATTATGACAACAACAATAAAACAAACAAACAAACAATCCATTAGTATTGTTTTTCCCTTCAATAATGTGAAGGAAAATATAAGTATGTTAATCAGTTGCTGTAAGTCTCCAAAAGTCACATCAAAATACAAATTATGAGTTCAGCAAATACAACAGGTAGAATGAGTTTCAGCACTTACATATGAAAAAATTCCAGTTCACTGGTCATTGGTCTTTCGGGAATTTTTTTGCAATAAATTCCGCTGCGTCCCTCGGTGAAGTAAATCTGTGACGAAATCCGTTGTGTTTTATTTCAAGGGTTGCAGGGAAACGGAGAGCATATTCCACCTGCCTCTCTCTCAGAGCAGCTTTAACTTGGTTGAAAGACATGTGGCGGACCGTTGTTTCCCTCGAGTAGTTGGGGAAAAAACATGATTTTAACTCCCTGCCAAATGATCTGACCTCTTTCTCTGGCAACACGGAGTATTTCTTGTTTGTCTCGATAGCGGAGCATGTTGACCATCACGGGCCGCGGGCGCTCTCTCTCTCCCCGGGCGCGCCTTGGCGCACCCACTCGATGTGCGCGCTGTATCTCCAGCTCCCCGAGCGGGTGGCCCAGCATCACTGGAAGCTCGTCTTGCAGGAACTTTATCATGTCATTCCCTTCTTTGGACTCTGGCAGGCCCATAATTTTAATATTACAACGTCTCTCCCTGTTGTCTAAATTTTCCAAATGGGCTCTCACTTTTTCTGGTTCCTCACGAAAAGTCACCAGCTCAGTCTCTGATGGGCCTCTGCTTTCTTCCAGCGCCACCACTCTCTCCTCCATGTCATCCACACGTGATGTCAATGTTCCAAGTTTCATCTCGATCTACCCTATTGACGATTTAATATCTTTCGTGTCTTTTTCAGTGTTTGCAGTCGAGTCACGTATTGCCTGTATCTGAGGAGCCAGAAACTCTAGAGTTATTGTCCCTTCACCACTGGCTGTGGCACTTGACGTAGCATTGGATGTAGCATTAGCTTCGGGCTGCAGCGGCTCACCTGGGGCTTTGCTATCATACGCATCCATCCTCTTGTTAGCTTTAGCCTGTTGCTTGAGCGGGGGATCGAGGCGTTGTATCTTTCCAGCACCGGGTCCAGGCATTGGTATATCAAGTCAGTTCAACTTTGAGATTGTTAATCTCACAAAAATACAGTCCTTTCAACAAAAAAGGGCGGAATAAAAGATGAATTTCAATATATTTGGCTTAGGGTCACGGAGCAACTTTTCAAGCAGCCATCTTCGCCAAGAGCCCACGTGATCTCTGAAAAATTAAATTATTAACAGCAGGCATAAGGGAATGCGGAACCTGAAACACTGCGACTGGATCTCAAAGATGATTGATCTCTGATTAATATCCACTTTTGAATTTTTTTTTTGTCTCAACACAGAGTGTCAGTTTCTTAAATTTCTGTTTTGTGTGTCATGTTTGTAACAAACATCATGGTTCAATAATGTCGGTTGTTAAATTGGCGTGGCCCAACCCCCAGCTATTGCCTTGATTAACTCAACCATCTGGTCAAACAAAGACTTCTCAGGTTTTCCTGCCATAAATAAATGTGATTGGAAAATGTGATGAGCTGCTTCCACAGAGGAAGTCTGTACTTTAAGAAGAAGAAGAAAAAAAACAGAAGCTTCACCACGCAGTTGATGATGGAAAAATTCTAATGTGTTTAAGGGAAAAAATGAGAGTCACTAACCCTTTATGATGTCACTAAAATGTCTCAATCATCTTATGAAACTGAACCAATAACAGTAAATCCATTTTTATAAACAATGATGTCATTATAAATAAGCGTGTTTGTAGCGTGCATGATGACACGTCAGGCTTCACGTGCCGTGAGCACACGGCTGTGGGTTTTGTATTTATCAGCGGCTAAGGATGTGCACAGGCCGACAGGGTCACGTAGCCGACGAGGTGCACGGTGGAGCCGATGTGCCATTTTTATGTCTGTCAAAGCTGTTTTTGAAACTAAAGGACTGCTGGTGGGTTCACGTCGTGGCTCGTGGCCCCACCTGTAAGGGGAGTGTACCGTCAGAGTGTGCTGCTGCAGGGTGCTCTCTAAGGCCCGCCCACCAACTGAAATGCAGAAGGTGTGTTACTGCTGCAGCAGGATGACTTGGACATGGATCAACCTCGTGTGGTCCGTCTGTGAATAAAACAGCCTCACAAACTGTCTGAAAGCACAACCTGCTGCAGCGCTCACCTGCGTGCTCGCACCATTCGCTTGTTGTGGAGAGCGAAGCACAAAGTCAGACTCGAGCACTCTTTAAAGCATGCTTAAAGATGGAGGTCAGAGGTGAAAAGGACCTTCTGGCACTGGGAGGTTCCACTGCTGCATGTCTGTGATCCATCCCTCCATGTGTCCCACCAGGCAGCCTTCCAAGACCCTTCTCGAACTGGGACATGTGGGGTTTGCATGGGAACTATTCAGATCTGGACTATGCTGTGGGTTAAAGACCAACATTGACTGTTTTGGTATCTGTACAATAACTGACTCGCCAGGTGCTGTCCATTTCCCCAGACTCTGCTCTTCCCGTTTGGATGTACCTTGATCCGTCAGTAGTTGGACTACTGTGGACTCTAACGTATGTGGTTGTTTAGCTGAAACATTTCACTCTCTGCCATGTTGACATGTCTTTGTTGTGCTTTTATTTATGTATTTTTTGTTATTGGGTAGTTTGGTCAAAGCAGTTGCAGGGTTGGTGTCCAAGTGGTTAGTGTGCTTGGTTTCAGTGTGGAAGGTTCCCGGTTCAAACCCCACCCCTGCTGCATTCCTCCATGTAATGTCATAAAGGGCATCCAGTGTTAAACCTGTGCCATTTCAACATGCAGATTCACCTTGGATCTGCTGGAGTGACCCCAAGTGGAAAAAAAACAAAAACTAGGGAGCAGTTGAAGGAACTTATTATCCTTAAATAATGGCCACCTGTTTGACACCTGTTTTTTCAAAGAAAACAAAACTACAAATACTATATATTTGAACAGCCTAATGTTCCTTTTTCTTCACTTTCTGGGAGCAGCTGAAGGGACTTACTTTTTTAGTTTGGTCAAAGCAGATGGTCACCCCACCAAATCTGCTCTGCTTGAGGTTTCTTCCTTTCAGAGACTTTTTCCTGTCCATTGTTGGCAATATGCTTCCTCAGTGGGGGTGGGGGTAAGTTAGACGCACCATGTGAAAGGTATTAAATGAAAGGTATTTATTGGCGTGAAACTGGCCGGAGAATCTGCGCAACAGGGGCAGTATTGCATTCGCTCTACCGCACTGTTTGGACGAAAAGGGAGTTGACCCAACAGGCGAAGCTCTCGATCTACTGGTCAATCTTCGTTCCTACTCTCACCTATGGTCATGAGTGTTGGATCATGACCGAAAGAACTACATCATGGGTGCAAGCGGCAGAAATGGGCTTCCTTAGGAGGGTGGCTGGTGACTCCCTTAGAGATAGGGTGAGAAGTTTGGTTATCCGTGGGAGTAGAGTCGCTGCTCCTTTGTGTTAAAATGAGCCAGCTGAGGTGGTTCGGGCATCTGGTAAGAATGCCTCCTGGGCGCCTCCCAAGGGAGGTGTTCCAGGCACGTCCATCTGCACCTAGTCCTGGCTGGCACTAGGACTAGGTGCAGAGATTATATCTCCACACTGGCCTGGGAAGGCCTCGGGATCCTCCAGTCAGAGGTGGTCAATGTGGCACGGGAAAGGGAAGTCTGGGGTCCCCTGCTGGAGCTGTTGCCCCCGCGATGTGAACCCGGAAAAGCGGTTGAAGATGAGTGAGTGATGATGAGTAAATAAAAGCCATTGAGTGCATTGTCTAGCTGACTATTTTTAATCCCACAAAGATGGAAGCTGCAGTGATGCGGACTGTTTGTAATCAGATACTGAAGTTGTCGTAACTCTGCATGTTCTCTGTAGTAGACGGTGGATGTTGCCGCAGCCTCATTTACCTGCTGTATAACCACGGCCATAATAAAATCATATCGCCGAGGACACAAAGGCACAACAAAGAGACACAGAATATTGACTCATTTTCAAAGCAGTTAAAGGCATTTTTGTGTAAAATGTTAATTTCAAAGCCTTCTACAACCCCTGGCAAAAAATTATGGAATCACCGGCCTCGGAGGATGTTCATTCAGTTCTTTAATTTTGTAGAAAAAAAGCAGATCACAGACATGACACAATCAGGAAAAAAAAATTGTGGCGGTCAGTAACGGTTACTTTTTTAGACCAAGCAGAGGGAAAAAAATATGGAATCACTCAATTCTGAGGAATAAATTATGGAATCACCCTGTAAATTTTCATTCCCAAAACTAACACCTGCATCAAATCAGATCTGCTCGTTAGTCTGCTTCTAAAAAGGAGTGATCACACCTTGGAGAGCTGTTGCACCAAGTAGACTGACATGAATCATGGCTCCAACACGAGAGATGTCAATTGAAACAAAGGAGAGGATTATCAAACTCTTAAAAGAGGGTAATTCATCACGCAATGTTGCAAAAGATGTTGGTTGTTCATAGTCAGCTGTGTCTAACTCTGGACCAGATACAACAACATGGGAAGGTTGTTAAAGGCAAACATACTGGTAGACCAAGGAAGACATCAAAGCGTCAAGACAGAAATCTTAAAGCAATATGTCTCAAAAATCGAAAATGCACAACAAAACAAATAAGGAACGAATGGGAGGAAACTGGAGTCAACGTCTGTGACCGAACTGTAAGAAACCGCCTAAAGGAAATGGGATTTACATACAGAAAAGCTAAACGAAAGCCGTCATTAACACCTAAACAGAAAAAAACAAGGTTACAATTGGCTAAAGAAAAGCAATCGTGTACTGTGGATGACTGGATGAAAGTCATATTCAGTGATGAATCTCGAATCTGCATTGGGCAAGGTGATGATGCTGGAACTTTTGTTTGGTGCTGTTCCAATGAGATTTATAAAGATGACTGCCTGAAGAGAACATGTAAATTTCCACAGTCATTGATGATATGGGGCTGCATGTCAGGTAAAGGCACTGGGGAGATGGCTGTCATTACATCATCAATAAATGCACAAGTTTACGGTGATATTTTGGACGCTTTTCTTATCCTATCATTTGGAAGGATTTTTGGGGATGATGAAATCATTTTTCAAGATGATAATGCATCTTGCCATAGAGCAAAAACTGAAAACATTCCTTGCAAAAAGACACATAGGGTGAATGTCATGGCCTGCAAATAGTCCGGATCTTAATCCAATTGAAAATCTTTGGTGGAAGTTGAAGAAAATGGTCCATGACAAGGCTCCAACCTGCAAAGCTGATCTGGCAACAGCAATCAGAGAAAGTTGGAGCCAGATTGATGAAGTGTACTGTTTGTCACTCATTAAGTCCATGCCTCAGAGACTGCAAGCTGTTATAAAAGCCAGAGGTGGTGCAACAAAATACTAGTGATGTGTTGGAGCGTTCTTTTGTTTTTCATGATTCCATAATTTTTTCCTCAGAATTGAGTGATTCCATATTTTTTTCCCTCTGCTTGGTCTAAAAAAGTAACCGTTACTGACTGCTGCAATTTTTTTCCTGATTTCTTATAGTGTTTCTTAAAGCCAGAAAGTTGCCATTTGAAATGACTTTAGTTTTGTGTCATGTCTGTGATCTGCTTTTTTTTTTATACAAAATTAAACATCTGAATGAACATCCTCCGAGGCCGGTGATTCCATAATTTTTGCCAGGGGTTGTAGCACTGTGCTCTGTCTAAATGTCTGAGGCCTGAGTCATGACAGTGTGGCGTAGTTTCCGGAGAGTGATCCTGCATCTGAACCAGTCAGGGGACACGCCCATGTAACACCTGGCTGTGGCGGACAGATTGTTACCTTCAGGACGGAGTGTTCACGGTCTACCTGGGTGGTTGACTGTTCTGTGAGCATCTGCTTTCTAACCCAGCGGTGTCTTTATTCCATGGATGGCTTTTTTCCCCAATTAAGAATGATGAAAGCACACTAAAACCATAGTTGTCAACGCTAAATACCTTGTTGAAGTTTTTGCTTGTTGTCTTCTTTTCAGTTGTTGTTGCTTGTTGTCTTCTTCTTGTCTTCTTGTCATCTTTTCAGCATTCAGTAGAGATGTGGTGGCTTGTCAGCACTTGGCTCTGAGCTCCAGATTCTCAACAGGCTGCTTTATCCTGACCTAGTTCCCTGGGGGGTGCTGGACAGTTGTGGCGGAACGCTCCTGCACACTTAACGCCAGCAGAGAGGAAACAGATACTCAGGCTTCAAACGGGGAAATTAGTCCTGATCGATCCGGTGCTGCAGAAAGCTGTGAATTGAGCATTTGATCCTATAGATTCAGAGAGACACAGTCATAACAGTATCTGGTGATGGATGGAACCTTCTCCAGCCTCCCAGAACTCTCAGCCTCGCCACAGAACCACGGAAAAATGGTTCATTTACCATTCTGACTGCAGGCGCTGTGATTCCTGTGCAGTTCTGGTGTTACTGGATGTTACGTGTCCCAATGTTTACCAATCGAACTGTTATTCCAGATTGAACTTCAAAGGTCCGATAAACAGTTTAGTACCACTAGACGTCTCAATAAAGTACCAGCATCTCAGATCAAAAGACCCAGACCAAGAAAAAGCCAGATCTTTGATTGTAGTCCAGCCATGTTCTCAGTCTGGGGTCTTCTCAGCGTCTTGAACATTGTTTCTTCTGGGATGGAATTTTTTTTTTTGGAAAGTCACTACTTGCCATCTCGCATGCACAGTCCTATGTGGGCGATCATGACTGTCTCTTCATAAAGGGGGGTGGAGCGTCACTTTCACTTAGCAGGACCCACATGCTCAAAACATGCACGCATCATTAGTCCAACTGTCAGGGAACAGAAAGCAGCGGATTGCAACAAACACAGAGGGAGTGTTGCATCCTTTTCTACATGTGACGCCACTCCGCTGCTAAATCCTGACATAGAAAATAGTGTTTTCCACTGTCTTAATATGTAAAACACTTTTTAAAATTCTGTTGACCATAACACAATTTTACCAGTTTGTAGCAAGAAAGTCTGTTTAGGAATTTAAGTCACAGCTGATCAAAGAAACATAACACAAAAATCATGCATACCGTATTTTCCAGAGTATAAGTCGCACCAGAGTATAAGTTGGACCTGTTTAAAAAAAAAAAAAAAAAAAAGCCTCTTGAAGAGAACAACCCATATACAGCCCCTGGCAAAAATTATGGAATCACCGGCCCGGATGTTCATTCTGTTGTTTAATTTTGTAGAAAAAAAGCAGATCACAGACATGACACAAAACTAAAGCCATTTCAAATGGCAACTTTCTGGCTTTAAGAAACACTATAAGAAATCAAGAAAAAAATGATTGTGGCAGTCAGTAACGGTTACTTTTTTAGACCAAGCAGAGGAAAAAAATGGACTCACTCAATTCTGAGGAAAAAATTATGGAATCACCCGGTAAATTTCCATCCCCAAAACTAACACCTGCATCAAATCACATCTGCTCGTTGACATTAACCCTATGTCATGAAATTGACCCTATGTGTCTTTTTGCAAGGAATGTTTTTCACAGTTTTTGCTCTATGGCAAGATGCATTATCTTCTTGAAAAATGATTTCATCATCCTTAAACATCAGAAGTGTGTCCAAAATATCACCGTAAACTTGTGCATTTATTGATGATGTAATGACAGCCATCTCCCCAGTGCCTTTACCTGACATGCAGCCACATATCATCAATGACTGTGGAAATTTGCATGTTCTCTTCAGGCAGTCATCTTTATAAATCTCATTGGAAAGGCACCAAACAAAAGTTCCAGCATCATCACCTTGCCCAATGCAGATTCGAGATTCATCACTGAATATGACTTTCATCCAGTCATCCACAGTCCACGATTGCTTTTCTTTAGCCCATTGTAACCTTGTTTTTTTCTGTTTAGGTGTTAATGATGGCTTTCGTTTAGCTTTTCTGTATGTAAATCCCATTTCCTTTAGGCGGTTTCTTACAGTTCGGTCACAGACGTTGACTCCAGTTTCCTCCCATTCGTTCCTCATTTGTTTTGTTGTGCATTTTCGATTTTTGAGACATATTGCTTTAAGTTTTCTGTCTTGACGCTTTGATGTCTTCCTTGGTGTACCAGTATGTTTGCCTTTAACAACCTTCCCATGTTGTTTGTATTTGGTCCAGAGTTTAGACACAGCTGACTGTGAACAACCAACATCTTTTGCAACATTGCGTGATGATTTACACTCTTTTAAGTTTGATAATCCTCTCCTTTGTTTCAACTGACATCTCTCGTGTTGGAGCCATGATTCATGTCAGTCTACTTGGTGCAACAGCTCTCCAAGGTGTGATCACTCCTTTTTAGATGCAGACTAACAAGCAGATGTGATTTGATGCAGGTGTTAGTTTTGGGGATGAAAATTTACAGGGTGATTCCATAATTTATTCCTCAGAATTGAGTGAGTCCATATTTTTTTTCCTCTGCTTGGTCTAAAAAAGTAACCGTTACTGACTGCCACAATCTTTTTTCTTGATTTCTTATAGTGTTTCTTAAAGCCAGAAAGTTGCCATTTGAAATGACTTTAGTTTTGTGTCATGTCTGCGATCTGCTTTTTTTCTACAAAATTAAACAACTGAATGAACATCCTCCGAGGACGGTGATTCCATAATTTTTGCCAGGGGTTGTATAAGTTGCACTTATTTTCTGTATTGCCAGCGCTTTATTTGGGGATTTTTGTACATTGTTGAAGTGTATTTTTTATTATTAGCATTAATTCTTTTATTATTACAGTTTATTTTGTTTGGTGCTTTGATTCCTGGGAATGCTCTATGTAAATTGTCTTTATAGTTATTCTTATTAATAAGGAATGTGCAACATTTTGCTGTAAAAGTTGCACCAGAGTATAAGTTGCAGGGCCTCCTAAACTAGTAAAAAAAAAAAAAAAAAAAATCTGCGACTTATACTCCGGAAAATACTGAATTTCCTATGGTTTGATTTCAAACAGCAATATTTCGACGTGGCTCAAAACTATATTTTCACTTGTCTATTCCGGAAATCCAGGAGATGTGTCCTCTTATATCATGAAATTTATTGAACCTTGTGTCCTGTCTCAGGCTTTAGGTTTTCTCACTGCTCTAAAGGAGATGGCAGCAGGACATAGAGGTTTTTCTTATCATGATCAGACCTTTTTTTGAATAATCTGTTAACGGGCATCATACAGTTGAGTTTTGTTGAGCCATTTATGTCTAATCTTAAACTAAAAACAACTGGATGGATTTTTGCCAAACTTTTAGGATATGACTTGACTCTATCTTGAGATGATTAACTTTTGTACGGCATTGGCCGAAGGTCAAGATCAACAAAAACGTAGTGCGAAAAACGTATTTGCTGCTATATCTCTGCAGTCAACTACAGAGATGATCTAAAGTTCACGGGGCTTTTCCACAGAGCATTCCCATTTAATCCCAAATAGCAAAGGTTTTGTTATATTCTATTCAGTTACGGTTATTATAGTAACTTCTTGATCCATCTTTGTCTATCTTGAATTAACTTGGTATATGTAGTAGTTACGGCCATCATCGGCACCAGATTTGAAATCGGGGTCCAATTTTTGAGCTCTTCCAACATTTTATCCTGTTTCTCGAACTTATTGATAGTAACATGTAACTTCCGTGTATTTGTAGTTGTAGTCAGCCATGTTTGAACTTCTTTAAATGCAGTATTCATAGTGACTATGACTTGAAACTTGTTTGATCATGCTCCATCGGGGTAAGAATTTGAAGCCAAAGCAGCGTTTGTTGATTTTTTTGTTCAAAGTTGAACAGCTTGAGCTACTGTCTTGCCTTTTTGGGTGGGTTCCCAGGTCACAACTTTATAAACCAGCCTGTTAAGGTGTTTCATCCCATTTTTTGCACTTTTTTGGCTCGTGGACAATCGTAGTAGCACAGCACCCTGTGGAATAACCCCTTTTTTTAATTGATTTTGAAATAATTGTGTTTGATTGATATAAGTGATGCCATGATGATCTCACAAGGAAGTCCTGTGTGTTCAGAAAAGGCATTTTCACACTATGTGGTTTTCTTTGAGGTAACTGTGTTCTTTGCACATAGATGAGTCGAGTTTGGGAGGGAGTGTATGATGAACATTAGCTATGGGATGTGATCACGTCCCAGTGTGCAGAGTGGGTTTGTATCGCCCCTCTGATGCCTTTCAATCAGTTTGTGGTCTCAACTCAGCCAAACCAAACCACAGTCCACTTGGAACCACATTGATGAAAATATTGCTAAAAATAGTGACGTAGCAGTATGATTTTTACCCGTGGCGCCCGCTCCTGTCGCTCGTAGTGCTGTCGGTTTACTGATACCTTTCTGTTGGGGTAATGAGAATGTACGTGTAGGTTTTTACAGGTCTGTGTGATGTCTCCAGCTGCCATTAACACCAGCGTGAAGTGGTTGCTTGCTCTTTGTGAGATGTGAGATATGCTCGGTATTTTTAGCCGAAACTTTTAACCCGTGACAAACGGCTAATGGGCGCTTTGACCTGAATGCAGCAGCTTCTTGGAAAGTTGAAGAGGCAATGAAGCCGTCCTCGGTTTAGTCTGCTTGTGATGTCAGAGAAGCTTTGCATGTTGGAGATGACTTGATTATATGTCTGCGTAAATGCCACAGAATAAAAGTCAGCGGAGCCGGTCAAAGCCCCCACCCAACACGGGCATGTGCAAACCTCCAAAATGCAGTTGTGCGCCAGAAGGGGTTGAGGTTTGGAGACTGTATGTGTGGCACACATGTGATTGACTAAAATGTTTGCTCTGCCTGTGAAAGGCTCTTTGAACCGACAAGTGTGAACTTCTGGCCACAGCGGCCCATAAACGTTGTGTTTGTGTGAGGCGGCGAAAGGGGCCGGCGATTCTGATGGGGGAGGGGGCGTCTGCCTGAGGAATGTAGTGTCTTAGTGAAAGGATCGGAGCTGAACAAATGTAGTTTATTTGGCAAACCGGACGAGCTGGTCCCCGGCAGATATGTTGAGCTGATAACTAAATAGATCCTGTTTAGACACTTAATCTCTCTTGTTCTTCAGCTGGATGTGAAAAAGCTGTTTTTATGAGAAAATGTCTGTGAACTTTTTCTTTGTCGCGTCATTGCAACGTTCTCCTCTTTTTTAAAGTTGAAACTGTTCCTGCTGATGAAATGAGAAAGTGCAGCAGAGTTGAACAGATGGAGTTCAGGAGCTTCAGTCTGCTGTCTGTCATCGTGCACGCTGCGCTTCAGGGCAGCTCATCATGCACGTTGCGCTTCAGGGGAGCCAAACTGGAAACTTGTACACTTGTTCTCATTACAACATGGTGAAGAAAATGCATTTGTTCTCAACTCAAACACACGAAGAACGGAGTCGTTGTGAACTCTGAATAGAATCACTCTGGTCAGTGAACCCACAGCTAATAAACACCATCACATAAAAAACATGTTTATATGTGATGCTTCACACTTGAGGTGTAACTTTTTCTGTGTCCGTACAAACTGTGGATTAATTGTAAAGTTTAAATAACACGGTGAAGTACAGATTTATTGTCAGAGTAATTTCTTTTTAAAGTTTTAATGGTGTAAATCTTGATACAGAGTCATCGACATGACTGGAGAAAAACCATTTGCATGTTCACGTGACGGGATCGCTTTGTGCTCCGCTCAAGGTAACGCCGTGAAGCTTGATTGACATCGTTGTCTTACGCAGTGTGGCCACAGTTACTTTATTTACTTTTTACAGTTACATTGTACAGTTACTTCATTAGCAGCTGCAGACAACTTGCCAGCAGCTGCTGAATGTAACTAATAAAGTAACTAGTAATCCAACTTGGTTATTTTGAAGATTGAGTACTCAGCAAGTTACTTTGTTGTAGAGCTGACCGATATGGATTTTTTGAGGCCAATGCCGGTAACGATATTTGGATGAAAACAAATGCAGATAATCGATAAATCAGCTGATTTGCCGATAGCCAATAAATCAGACGATATTACTATTATTTTTTTTAATGAATAAAATGTTCTTTTTTGGACCCTTAACAAAAAATGTATGAGCTAAAAGCTGAAGCTCTGTCCTCATATTGATTAACTTTATAACAGAGAAGAATTTTCAAGTTCAAAAAATGCAATCAAGAGTTAAACCTTTGTGAAATTAGCAGATACATATCCTTAAAAAGAGTTGTGAAATACATCTGATCTTGTACCTCTTGTTGCTGCAACTTAGATATAGGTTATATTTCAGGTAGAAAAACGTTTTCAGTTGCAGACAAGTAATTGGGAGAGGAAGAAACACAAACACTAAGGAAACATTATAACCCTTCCGGATGACCAGTGAATCTGAATGTAAGTAAGTAAGTAATGTTTATTTATATAGCACCTTTCATAGACAAGGAAAGTCACAAGGTGCTTCACAAAAAAAACACACACAGATAAAAATACTGAGAATAAAAGACAATGTACATCAAATCAAATCAATTTTATTTATATATCGCCAAATCACAACAACAGTTGCCCCAAGGCGCTTTATATTGTAAGGCAAAAGCCATACAATAATTACAGAAAAACCCCAACGGTCAAAACGACCCCTTATGAGCAAGCACTTGGCGTCAGTGGGAAGGAAAAACTCCCTTTTAACAGGAAGAAACCTCCAGCAGAACCAGGCTCAGGGAGGGGCAGTCTTCTGCTGGGACTGGTTGGGGCTGAGGGAGAGAACCAGGAAAAAGACATGCTGTGGAGGGGAGCAGAGATCAATCACTAATGATTAAATGCAGAGTGGTGCATACAGAGCAAAAAGAGAAAGAAACACTCAGTGCATCATGGGAACCCCCCAGCAGTCTAAGTCTATAGCAGCATAACTAAGGGATGGTTCAGGGTCACCTGATCCAGCCCTAACTATAAGCTTTAGCAAAAAGAAAAGTTTTAAGCCTAATCTTAAAAGTAGAGAGGGTGTCTGTCTCCCTGATCCAAATTGGGAGCTGGTTCCACAGGAGAGGAGCCTGAAAGCTGAAGGCTCTGCCTCTCATTCTACTCTTACAAACCCTAGAAACTACAAGTAAACCTGCAGTCTGAGAGCGAAGCGCTCTATTGGGGTGATATGGTACTAAGAGGTCCCTAAGATAAGATGGGACCTGATTATTCAAAACCTTATAAGTAAGAAGAAGAATTTTAAATTCTATTCTAGAATTAACAGGAAGCCAATGAAGAGAAGCCAATATGGGTGAAATATGCTCTCTCCTTCTAGTCTCCATCAGTACTCTAGCTGCAGCATTTTGAATTAACTGAAGGCTTTTTAGGGAACTTTTAGGACAACCTGATAATAATGAATTACAATAGTCCAGCCTAGAGGAAATAAATGCATGAATTAGTTTTTCAGCATCACTCTGAGACAAGACCTTTCTAATTTTAGAGATATTGCACAAATGTAAAAAAGCAGTCCTACATATTTGCTTAATATGCGCATTGAAGGACATATCCTGATCAAAAATGACTCCAAGATTTCTCACAGTATTACTAGAGGTCAGGGTAATGCCATCCAGAGTAAGGATCTGGTTAAACACCATGTTTCTAAGATTTGTGGGGCCAAGTACAATAACTTCAGTTTTATCTGAATTTAAAAGCAGGAAATTAGAGGTCATCCATGTCTTTGTGTCTGAAAGACATTCCTGCAATTTAACCAATTGGTGTGTGTCCTCTGGCTTCATGGATAGCTAAAGCTGGGTATCATCTGTGTAACAATGAAAATTTAAGCAATGTTTTCTAATAATACTGCCTAAGGGAAGCATGTATAAAGTGAATAAAATTGGTCCTAGCACAGAACCTTGTGGAACTCCATAATTAACCTTAGTCTGTGAAGAAGACTCCCCATTTACATGAACATGTTGTCATCTATTAGATAAATATAATTCAAATCACCGCAGCGCAGTGCCTTTAATACCTATGGCATGCTCTAATCTCTGTAATAAAATTTTATGGTCAACAGTATCAAAAGCAGCACTGAGGTCTTACAGGACAAGCACAGAGATGAGTCCACTGTCTGAGGCCATAAGAAGATCATTTGTAACCTTCACTAATGCTGTTTCTGTACTATGATGAATTCTGAAACCTGACTGAAACTCTTCAAATAGACCATTCCTCTGCAGATGATCAGTTAGCTGTTTTACAACTACCCTTTCAAGAATTTTTGAGAGAAAAGGAAGGTTGGAGATTGGCCTATAATTAGCTAAGATAGCTGGGTCAAGTGATGGCTTTTTAAGTAATGGTTTAATTACTGCCACCTTAAAAGCCTGTGGTACATAGCCAACTAATAAAGATAGATTGATCATATCTAAGATCGAAGCATTAATTAATGGTTGGGCTTCCTTGAGCAGCCTGGTAGGAATGGGGTCTAATAGAAATGTTGATGGTTTGGAGGAAGTGACTAATGAAAATAACTCAGACAGAACAATCGGAGAGAAAGTGTCTAACCAAATACCAGCATTACTGAAAGCAGCCAAAGATAACGATATGTCTTTGGGATGGTTATGAGTAATTTTTTCTCTAATAGTTAAAATTTTATTAGCAAAGAAAGTCATGAAGTCATTACTAGTTAAAGTTAAAGGAATACGCGGCTCAATAGAGCTCTGACTCTTTGTCAACCTGGCTACAGTGCTGAAAAGAAACCTGGGGTTGTTCTTATTTTCTTCAATTAGTGATGAGTAGTAAGATGTCCTAGCTTTACGGAGGGCTTTTTTATAGAGCAACAGACTCTTTTTCCAGGCTAAGTGAAGATCTTCTAAATTAGTGAGATGCCATTTCCTCTCCAACTTACGGGTTATCTGCTTTAAGCTGCGAGTTTGTGAGTTATACCACGGAATCAGGCACTTCTGATTTAAGACTCTCTTTTTCAGAGGAGCTACAGCATCCAAAGTTGTGCTCAATGTGTTATGTGTCGGACGCAGCTCGGAGAACCGACCAGCGTTTGAAGGACCCAGTATGAAATAAGCAGAGCACGGTACAAAGGCTAACTGAATTTAATACATAACAGTGATAATATAATAACAAAAGGTGCGGCCTGGCGTGGTGCGCTCCCAGCAGCGCTAACGGTCCGGAGCCAGAAGCTGTTTCGGACCCAAGGACCCCGCCGACACCCCCCAGGTGGCCGCAACAACCGAGTCTGTGAAAGAAGGAACCATTATGTGAGTCCACACTCTACACACAGAACACTTAAAGGTGTACAAACAGCAAACACTTCCTGGCTTGATTACTGATCAGCTTCCCAACCTGCAGGCATGGAACAATCAGTTCCCAAAACTCCACTGCAGTGAAAGCTGATACATGACTAACGTACAGCTCAATATAATAAGGTGTGAGGGACACCACATTTACTGACTGTATAAATGTTAGTCACAAAATCTAACGTACCTCAGGAAGTGTGCTGACGAGCGTGAAACCTCACCCCCTCCTCTTTCACAGACTGTGCATCAAACCTGGACGTTCTCAGCATCCGCTGTTGATGAGATGGCTCCCGAGATGACGATCTCACCCGTCTGGTCACAAGGTCGAGTCTCTGGCAAATACACACTGTGCACTCCAGTCTTAAATGCCAACATGTTCCAATCCATCCAGATGCACCACAGCTGTGAGTCCTGACGAGTCGCAAGTGATCAGGGTGAGGTCCTGACAGCCTCAGCAACACAGCCACTCAGTCCCAAACGCACGCCACCTGGGAGGAAAACCAAAAGACAGAAACAAACCGGCAGCCAGGCCCCCCCAGCCATATAACAGTACCCCACCCTCACGGGAAGCCTCCCGGCGACCACACACACCTGGCCCAGGAGAAACACCCCCCTCCAGGGACCATGGCTGGAAACCGTGTCTGCGTTCATCCTCCAACAGACTGGTTGAACTGGCTGCATCTTTGCCCTTGTTTCTGACAGTCTCTTAGCACAGGTGTGGCCAGGAGTTCCTACACCTGTGCGGTCAGCCTTTATCCAAACATGTGTAATTAGTCATAAAACAAAACACAAACAACCAAAACACCCCCCCCCTCCCCAGGGGACCGTCCCATCAAACCCCAGGGAAGGGGAGAAAAGAAAAACAACCCAAACTTGAACTTACAAATAAAAATACTAAAACACCCCCCCCCCCCCCCCTCCCCAGAGGACCGTTCCATCAAACCCCAGGGAAGGGGAGAAAAGAAAAACAACCCAAACCCAAGCATACAAACAAAAACACTAAAACACCCCCCCCCCCTCCCCAGAGGACCGTTCCATCAAACCCCAGGGAAGGGGAGAAAAGAAAAACAACCCAAACTTGAGTTTACAAACAAAAATGCTAAAATACCCCCCCTCCTCCCCCCAAACGACATGTAGGGACCAACACCCCCCAGAGGGCCTCCCGCCAGCTCCAGGAGTAATAACCACGGCCGAGGTCCCTCTGGGATCCAACGTCACCCACGGGGACTACCAGCGCCTCCCAGAGGACCACTCGTCAACCCCAGGAGACGCCTCCCCTCATGACCAATGGACCCAGCCCCGGCCGTCCATGGCTAGATGGACCCACAGCCCTTTCCCCCCCAGAGGACACCACAGTCAAACCCTGAGGGCGGAAACTGGGGGGGGGGAAAACAAAAAGATACCCCAACCCCCCCCCCCCCCCCCTCCCGGGTGCAGAGGCTACCTGGGAAACGCCCAGCACAACCTAACTGCACCCCTCCAGCAATGCCGACACTACGGCACACCCGGCTGGAGTCAGAGGAGAAGAGAGGGCATAACAAAAAAAACAAACACCCCATCACCCCCCAGGGGACCGTTCCATCTAACCCTGGGGATGTGAAACAAAAAGAAATAAAAGGAAAAACAAACAGACCAACACACAGTTGTTTGGGTCCCTTTTTTTTTGTTGTTGTTTTTTTTTTTTTGTTCTTTTTCAGACAGGCTGCAGGGTCACAACCCCAGACAAATAGTGGACAACAAAAAATAAAATCCCACACAAAAACCAACTCAAAAAACACCCACACAAAATGAACTAACACAAAACAAATCAGTGAGTTATACCGTCAAGCTCAACCAAATGGAACACACCTGTTCCTACTCAAGAGCTTGACGGTAACGTGATTCAGTCACCACAAGGGTGAGCCAGAGTGCTAAAAATGAAAAAACCCCTTTGGCGACAGAAAAAAACAAACGAGCTGCTTTTGTGTGCGCAGCTGAGTGCAACACACAACCAAAATGTGCTCAACTAAATAACGCCGGAGCTGATACAACAGACGCAGTAGTTACCTTTATCCGGGGAAACGGGGCTACGACTGTAACACAGGAAGCCCAGCGACCCGTGCTAACAGAGCTCCGCCGTGCGCGTGAACCCATTACAAACGCACTCTTGCAGCTCCCGTTTAAACCTCTTATCCGGTCGGAGCGTGACGCGAAGCCGTCGCCAGTCACACTCCACCACGACCCACGGATAAGGCACAACACAGGAACACGGCTGCAAGAGAGCACAAATCAGTATCCAGTAATGGGTTCTCAAACACGCACCTTCCGGGCGGAGAGCCCCGCAAGTGATCCGGATAACCACTGAACGTCTGCTGCCGCCTTCCCGGCGCGTTACCGTCTCTGCTACCGCTGGGTCCGTGATGTTTGGCCAGAGACTACTGTTATGTGTCGGACGCAGCTCGGAGAACCGACCAGCGTTTGAAGGACCCAGTATGAAATAAGCAGAGCACGGTACAAAGGCTAACTGAATTTAATACATAACAGTGATAATATAATAACAAAAGGTGCGGCCTGGCGTGGTGCGCTCCCAGCAGCGCTAACGGTCCGGAGCCAGAAGCTGTTTCGGACCCAAGGACCCCGCCGACACCCCCCAGGTGGCCGCAACAACCGAGTCTGTGAAAGAAGGAACCATTATGTAAGTCCACACTCTACACACAGAACACTTAAAGGTGTACAAACAGCAAACACTTCCTGGCTTGATTACTGATCAGCTTCCCAACCTGCAGGCATGGAACAATCAGTTCCCAAAACTCCACTGCAGTGAAAGCTGATACATGACTAACGTACAGCTCAATATAATAAGGTGTGAGGGACACCACATTTACTGACTGTATAAATGTTAGTCACAAAATCTAACGTACCTCAGGAAGTGTGCTGACGAGCGTGAAACCTCACCCCCTCCTCTTTCACAGACTGTGCATCAAACCTGGACGTTCTCAGCATCCGCTGTTGATGAGATGGCTCCCGAGACGACGATCTCACCCGTCTGGTCACAAGGTCGAGTCTCTGGCAAATACACACTGTGCACTCCAGTCTTAAATGCCAACATGTTCCAATCCATCCAGATGCACCACAGCTGTGAGTCCTGATGAGTCGCAGGTGATCAGGGTGAGGTCCTGACAGCCTCAGCAACACAGCCACTCAGTCCCAAACGCACGCCACCTGGGAGGAAAACCAAAAGACAGAAACAAACCGGCAGCCAGGCCCCCCCAGCCATATAACACAATGAGGATATAAAACTATTGACGAGATAATCTATGTCACTCACAGAGTTTAGGTAGCTACTCTGCACTGTGTTGGTATATGGCATTGGAGAACATAACAAAGAAGGAATCATATCCTTAAACCTAGTTACAGCGCTTTCCGAAAGACTTCTACTGTAATGAAACTTATTCCCCACTGCTGGGTAGTCCATTAAAGTAAATGTAAATGTTATTAAGAAATGATCAGACAGAAGAATCAGACATCACAATAAAATAACTCTAAGACACACACAGTGGTCATAAAACAGCCTCTCACTACTAAGTATTGACTGCCTGGAGAAACAGGTGGTTTTTAAGTTTGCTCTTAAAAACATCGACAGAGTCCAGTGAATGAAGAGACAAAGGGAGATCATTCCAGAGCCTTGGTGCAACGGCCTGGAAAGAGCGATCTCCTTGGGTCTTAAAGTGGGTACGAGGGACCCTCAGAAGGTTCTGATCCACTGACCTCAGGCTCCGAGTGGGAGCGTAGGGACATAACAGGCCTCTAATGTAGGAGGGAGCCTGGCCATGCAAAGCTCTAAAAGTCAACACCAGGATCTTAAAATGGAAAGGCGACACTGGGAGCCAATGAAGAGACTTTAAAATAGGAGAGATATGAGTCCTTTGGCTTGAGCGAGACAGCAGCCTTGCTGCAGAATTTTGGACCTGCTGCAGACGGGACAGCTCCTTTTTGTTCAGACAGGAAAACAAACTGTTGCAGTAGTCCAAACGAGAAGATACAACGGCATGAATAATCAACTCAAGATCATCTTTTGAAACAATTGATCTGAGTTTGGAAATCTTCCTCAGCTGGTATAAAGTTTTTGGTGAGCTGCTTGGAATGATGCTCAAATTACATTTCTTTATCAAAGATAACACCTAGGTTTCTCAGGCTAGATTTTGCAGATGAGCTCAAAAGACCTAAATACTGTTTAATCCCCGGAATGACATCATCGGGGGCAACCACCAGCACCTCGGTTTTATCCGAATTTAACTGCAGCGAATTTGCACCAAGCCATTGTTTTATTTTCTCAAGGCAGTTCAGTAGAGATGGGGTACACCACACGTCAAACTGGCAGAGTCAGAAATGATCTGATTTGCAGTGACACTAAAGCTATGACCTGACAAATAAGAGATGAACCACGCTAGAACAGTCCCTGACAAACCAACCGAATTGCGTAGTCTTGTTTGCAAGATTTTATGATCGACAGTGTCAAATGCGGAGGAGAGGTCTAATAGGACTAGAATGGTGCATTTTCCACAATTTGCAGACATCAAAATATCACTAGATACTTTGAGTAGGGCGGTTTCCGTAGAGTGATGCCTGCGGAAACCAGACTGATAGGTGTCAAACATGTTGGAAGTCACTAAGAAGGAAATTAGCTGATCATAAACCACCTTCTCCAAGACTTTGGACAGGAATGGAAGTTTGGAGATAGGTCAGAAGTTTTTGTCTTGGAAAAACCTAATGAATATATCTATAAAAAAAAACCCAGAGAGGAGCAGAATTACACCATGTTGTTGTGCCCTCTTACTTTTCAATCTCCAATAATGTGTCATCTCTTCTCTGAGGACTTTTTGGACTTTTTTGCATTTGCGCAATATCTCTAAAATTAGAAAGGTCTTGTCTCAGAGTGATGCTGAAAAACTAATTCATGCATTTATTTCCTCTAGGCTGGACTATTGTAATTCATTATTATCAGGTTGTCCTAAGCAGGGGTGGTGGCTGAGTGGTTAATGCGCTTGGTTTCAGTTCGGAAGGTTTTGGGTTCCTATCCCACCCCTGCCACATTTCTCCATGTAATGTGGAGTTGCGTCAGGAAGGGCATCCGGCGTAAAACCTGTGCCAAATCAACATGCAGATCCACCTTGGATTTGCTGTGGCGACCCCGAGTGCAAACAAGGGAGCAGCCGAAGGGACTTACTATTATCAGGTTGTCCTAAAAGTTCCCTGAAAAGCCTTCAGTTAATTCAAAATGCTGCAGCTAGAGTACTGACAGGGACTAGAAGGAGAGAGCATATCTCACCCATATTGGCCTCTCTTCATTGGCTTCCTGTTAATTCTAGAATAGAATTTAAAATTCTTCTGCTTACTTATAAGGTTTTGAATAATCAGGTCCCATCTTATCTTATCGACCTCATAGTACCATATCACCCCAATAGAGCGCTTCGCTCTCAGACTACAGGCTTACTTGTAGTTCCTAGGTTTTGTAAGAGTAGAATGGGAGGCAGAGCCTTCAGCTTTCAGGCTCCTCTCCTGTGGAACCAGCTCCCAATTTGGATCAGGGAGACAGACACCCTCTCTACTTTTAAGATTAGGCTTAAAACTTTCCTTTTTGCTAAAGCTTATAGTTAGGGCTGGATCAGGTGACCCTGAACCATCCCTTAGTTATGCTGCTATAGACTTAGACTGCTGGGGGGTTCCCATGATGCACTGAGTGTTTCTTTCTCTTTTTGCTCTGTATGCACCACTCTGCATTTAATCATTAGTGATTGATCTCTGCTCTCTTCCACAGCATGTCTTTTTCCTGGTTCTCTCCCTCAGCCCCAACCAGTCCCAGCAGAAGACTGCCCCTCCCTGAGCCTGGTTCTGCTGGAGGTTTCTTCCTGTTAAAAGGGAGTTTTTCCTTCCCACTGTCGCCAAGTGCTTGCTCACAGGGGGTCGTTTTGACCGTTGGGGTTTTTCCGTAATTATTGTATGGCCTTGTCTTACATATAATGCGCCTTGGGGCAACTGTTTGTTGTGATTTGGCGCTATATAAATAAAATTGATTTAATTTGATTTGACACTTAAATGGCTAAAAACTCACAAGGTGATGAGCACATGGAGAAACCAATCAGGTCCAGCTGTGATCTACAATCACAGACTCTCCAGTTACAGCCTGTTTACTTGAACTTGAACCATTTCCTCCTGGTCTTCTGGACTGTTTGTCACAGTTTGTCCAGTTGTTTTATTTATTCATTTGGCAGCTTCACCGACTCTGGTCTGCTTCAGGTTTCTTCCTACACACACACACACACTTCAGTCCAAACGTATTTGGCCATGTTATACAGTTTCATGATGAAGTGGTATAGAGGAGAATTTTCTTTAAAAGTACAGTTTGCCAGAACAAGCCTAGATTAAAGAGAATCCTCTATCACTTCATCATGAGGCTGTATAACTGGTGATCCAAAATGCAAAACATGCACTGTGCACAATTTATCCAATCACAGCCACAGAAGCCTATAACTTCTTCTGGGTTGTCTGGGTGTCTTGGTGGCTTTCCTCTCTCTTCTCCTTCACTCAGTTTTTGAGAACTGTTGACTCCACACAGATTTACCATAGAGTGCCATACTGTTTGTATTTCTTAAAAACTGATGTAAATTAAGTCCAAGACATATTCAGTGACTTGGAAATGTTCATGTATCCGTTCCCTGACTTGTCTGAAGAAAACTGACAATAAAGCTGATTATTTACAGGTACCAAAGTGACCATTACTTATGCACCCCATTATCTTGGCTTCCATATTTTTAAATAATTTAAGTCAAGTTGAAGAGATTTGCTTTGAGTTTGAGTTTAAGGCAGGTAATTTTAGAAATTGGAATTTTTTTGTAGTTTTGGTATTTTTTGTGTATTAAAATGTGTGAAATACGAAGTGGCCAAATATTTTTAGACTGAACTGCATATATGTGTGTGTGTGCGTGTGTGTGTCTGTGTGTGCGCGTGTGTGAATGAATGATGATTTATTGTCATTACAACAAGTGCAGCGAAATTACCTTCTCAACCAATTACCTCAGAAATACAGCAATTAATCCACAATTATTACTGGTTGAATGTAATAATGTTACACATCAGAATTAAAACAACCATACATATACATTTCATTTGTTTATGTACGCTAAACTTTGAAGCACTCCGTCATCTGAATTGAGGCAAAGTGAGTGTGGGCTGCAGCAGAGTCCCGCACTGCTGAACTTGGGGGGGGGGGCGGCACAGCTGTGCTGCACGACCTCTCAAAGTGGCCAAGCGGAGGCCAGGGTGGGGCGGGGGTGGGGACAGAAACACAAAGGAGGGGTAGGGGTGGGGGACGTGCATCGTGTGCAGTTGAGTTCATATCAGTCTCTGTCCGTGTGTGTGTAGAGTCTGTAGGGGAGGGCAAAATGAAGAGGGAGCCAAATGCTTCACCAAGGCCGTTCAGATCCTTCTGGAGGAAAACAGCGAGGCATTTTGACCTTCGGTAGCTGATAAGGCTGCCATGGGTTAGGCAGAGAGACACAGAATTCCAATACGGCCTCTCTTTAACCGTCCAGATCCAGTTGTGAATATTCACTGACCTCCAACATGAATTCCTTTGCAGGGCAGACAAATTGCTCCGAGATAGTTTCCACTTGCGTTTAAGTTCAAAAGTTAACGTAGTCTGAGATTGTACCACCTTGCCCACCTCGTTAATCATGCCGGACAGATGTGGGGTTGTGGTTTTGGTAGCAGCCGTCTTGCAAATTTTCCGGTAAGTCAGGGCCAGCGCATAATTCAAGCAGCAAAAGACCTCCTACCATAAATGCAAATAAGAATAAATCCTCTGTCTTCCACGGAGAGTGGTGCCAAGAATGTGGCGCACCACTTCTCCCAGGCGTAGAGAACATAGCCCGCAGGATATGTTCCTTGTGGGCACGCAGGGTCTGC
>NC_047104.1:7242999-7365678 GCF_902500255.1 Thalassophryne amazonica
AGGAAAAGCTCCCTTTTAACAGGAAGAAATCTCCAGCAGAACCAGGCTCAGGGAGGGGCAGTCTTCTGCTGGGACTGGTTGGGGCTGAGGGAGAGAACCAGGAAAAAGACATGCTGTGGAGGGGAGCAGAGATCGATCACTAATGATTAAATGCAGAGTGGTGCATACAGAGCAAAAAGAGAAAGAAACACTCAGTGCATCATGGGAACCCCCCAGCAGTCTAAGTCTATAGCAGCATAACTAAGGGATGGTTCAGAGTCACCTGATCCAGCCCTAACTATAAGCTTTAGCAAAAAGGAAAGTTTTAAGCCTAATTTTAAAAGTAGAGAGGGTGTCTGTCTCCCTGATCTGAATTGGGAGCTGGTTCCACAGGAGAGGAGCCTGAAAGCTGAAGGCTCTGCCTCCCATTCTACTCTTACAAACCCTAGGAACTACAAGTAAGCCTGCAGTCTGAGAGCGAAGCGCTCTATTGGGGTGATATGGTACTATGAGGTCCCTAAGATAAGATGGGACCTGATTATTCAAAACCTTATAAGTAAGAAGAAGAATTTTAAATTCTATTCTAGAATTAACAGGAAGCCAATGAAGAGAGGCCAATATGGGTGAGATATGCTCTCTCCTTCTAGTCCCCGTTAGTACTCTAGCTGCAGCATTTTGAATTAACTGAAGGCTTTTCAGGGAACTTTTAGGACAACCTGATAATAATGAATTACAATAGTCCAGCCTAGAGGAAATAAATGCATGAATTAGTTTTTCAGCGTCACTCTGAGACAAGACCTTTCTAATTTTAGAGATATTGCGCAAATGCAAAAAAGTCCAAAAAGTCCTCAGAGAATAGATGACACTATTATTGGAGATTGAAAAGTAAGAGGGCACAACAACATGGTGTAATTCTGCTCCTCTCTGGGGTTTTTTTTATAGATATATTCATTTCCAAGACAAAAACTTCTGACCTATCTCCAAACTTCCATTTCTGTCCAAAGTCTTGGAGAAGGTGGTTTATGATCAGCTAATTTCCTTCTTAGTGACTTTCAACATGTTTGACACCTATCAGTCTGGTTTCCGCAGGCATCACTCTACGGAAACCGCCCTACTCAAAGTATCTAGTGATATTTTGATGTCTGCAGATTGTGGAAAATGCACCGTTCTAGTCCTACTAGACCTCTCCTCCGCATTTGACACTGTCGATCATAAAATCTTGCAAATAAGACTACGCAATTTGGTTGGTTTGTCAGGGACTGTTCTTCCTACACACACACACACACTTCAGTCCAAACGTATTTGGCCATGTTATACAGTTTCATGATGAAGTGGTATAGAGGAGGATTTTCTTTAAAAGTACAGTTTGCCAGAACAAGCCTAGATTAAAGAGAATCCTCTATCACTTCATCATGAGGCTGTATAACTGGTGATCCAAAATGCAAAACATGCACTGTGCACAATTTCTCCAATCACAGCCACAGAAGCCTATAACTTCTTCTGGGTTGTCTGGGTGTCTTGGTGGCTTTCCTCACTCTTCTCCTTCACTTAGTTTTTGAGAACTGTCAACTCCACACAGATTTACCATAGAGTGCCATACTGTTTGTATTTCTTAAAAACTGATATAAATTAAGTCCAAGACATATTCAGTGACTTGGAAATGTTCATGTATCCGTTCCCTGACTTGTCTGACGAAAACTGGCAAAGCTGATTATTTACAGGTACCAAAGTGACCATTACTTATGCACCCCATTATCTTGGCTTCCATATTTTTAAATAATTTAAGTCAAGTTGAAGAGATTTGCTTTGAGTTTGAGTTTAAGGCAGGTAATTTTAGAAATTGGAATTTTTTGTAGTTTTGGTATTTTTTGTGTATTAAAATGTGTGAAATACGAAGTGGCCAAATATTTTTAGACTGAACTGCATATATGTGTGTGTGTGCGTGTGTGTGTCTGTGTGTGCGCGTGTGTGAATGAATGATGATTTATTGTCATTACAACAAGTGCAGCGAAATTACCTTCTCAACCAATTACCTCAGAAATACAGCAATTAATCCACAATTATTACTGGTTGAATGTAATAATGTTACACATCAGAATTAAAACAACCATACATATACATTTCATTTGTTTATGTACGCTAAACTTTGAAGCACTCCGTCATCTGAATTGAGGCAAAGTGAGTGTGGGCTGCAGCAGAGTCCCGCACTGCTGAACTTGGGGGGGGGCGGCACAGCTGTGCTGCACGACCTCTCAAAGTGGCCAAGCGGAGGCCAGGGTGGGGCGGGGGTGGGGACAGAAACACAAAGGAGGGGTAGAGGGTGGGGGACGTGCATCGTGTGCAGTTGAGTTCATATCAGTCTCTGTCCGTGTGTGTGTAGAGTCTGTAGGGGAGGGCAAAATGAAGAGGGAGCCAAATGCTTCACCAAGGCCGTTCAGATCCTTCTGGAGGAAAACAGCGAGGCATTTTGACCTTCGGTAGCTGATAAGGCTGCCATGGGTTAGGCAGAGAGACACAGAATTCCAATACGGCCTCTCTTTAACCGTCCAGATCCAATTGTGAATATTCACTGACCTCCAACATCAATTCCTTTGCAGGGCAGACAAATTGCTCCGAGATAGTTTCCACTTGCGTTTAAGTTCAAAAGTTAACGTAGTCTGAGATTGTACCACCTTGCCCACCTTGTTAATCATGCCGGACAGATGTGGGGTTGTGGTTTTGGTAGCAGCCGTCTTGCAAATTTTCCGGTAGGTCAGGGCCAGCGCATAATTCAAGCAGCAAAAGACCTCCTACCATAAATGCACATAAGAATAAATCCTCTGTCTTCCACGGAGAGTGGTGCCAAGAATGTGGCGCACCACTTCTCCCAGGCGTAGAGAACATAGCCCGCAGGATATGTTCCTTGTGGGCACGCAAGGTCCGCCATCCCTGATTCCTTGTTGAAAAAAAAAATGGTGTCAATAGTGTTGAGAGACCAGCTGATCAATTCTATGGTTATTCCAAATATAGTTCGAAGAATACACAGTCTGGTGAAGTTGGGACTTTTGAAGGTTGGGCCAGAGATGGAGGAAAACCACAGAAGGAGAGGAGAGAGGAGGAGATGTGACCACCCTCGCTGGAGTCCCAAGCTGTGCTTATATATGTGTGTATATGTATGTGTGTATATGTATATATATATATATATATATATATATATATGTATATGTGTGTGTATATATGTGTATATGTGTGTATATATGTGTATGTATATATAATGTGTGTATATGTATATATATATATGTGTATATGTGTGTATATATGTGTATATGTGTGTGTGTATATATGTATATATGTGTGTGTGTATATGTGTGTATATGTATATATATATGTATATGTGTCTGTGTATATACGTGTGTGTGTGTATATATATGTGTCTGTGTATATATGTGTGTATATATATATATATATATATATATATATATGTGTGTGTGTGTGTATATATGTATATGTGTGTATATATACACGTGTGTATATATGTGTGTGTGTGTGTATATATGTATATGTGTGTATATATACACGTGTGTATATATGTGTGTGTGTGTGTATATGTATATGTGTGTATATATACACGTGTGTATATATGTGTGTGTGTGTGTATATGTATATGTGTGTATATATACACGTGTGTATATATGTGTGTGTATATATATATATATGTATGTGTGTATATATATATATATATATGTATGTGTGTATATATATATATATATATATATATATATGTGTGTGTATATGTATATGTGTGTATATATACACGTGTGTATATATGTGTGTGTATATATATATATATATATATATATATATATGTATGTGTGTATATATATATATATATATATGTATGTGTATATATATATATGTATGTGTGTATATATATATATATATATGTATGTGTGTATATATATATATATATATATATATATATATATATATGTATGTATATATGTATGTATGTGTGTATATACTCAACAAAAATATAAACGCAACACTTTTGGTTTTGCTCCTATTTTGTATGAGATGAACTCAAAGATCTAAAACTTTTTCCACATACACAATATCACCATTTCCCTCAAATATTGTTCACAAACCAGTCGAAATCTGTGATAGTGAGCACTTCTCCTTTGCTGAGATAATCCATCCCACCTCACAGGTGTGCCATATCAAGATGCTGATTAGACACCATGATTAGTGCACAGGTGTGCCTTAGACTGCCCACAATAAAAGGCCACTCTGAAAGGTGCAGTTTTGTTTTATTGGGGGGGGATACCAGTCAGTATCTGGTGTGACCACCATTTGCCTCATGCAGTGCAACACATCTCCTTCGCATCATCCGTGAAGAGAACACCTCTCCAACGTGCCAAACGGCAGCGAATGTGAGCATCTGCCCACTCAAATCGGTTACGACGACGAACTGGAGTCAGGTCGAGACCCCGATGAGGACGACGAGCATGCAGATGAGCTTCCCTGAGACAGTTTCTGACAGTTTGTGCAGAAATTCTTTGGTTATGCAAACCGATTGTTTCAGCAGCTGTCTGAGTGGCTGGTCTCAGACGATCTTGGAGGTGAACATGCTGGATGTGGAGGTCCTGGGCTGGTGTGGTTACACGTGGTCTGCGGTTGTGAGGCTGGTTGGATGTACTGCCAGATTCTCTGAAACGCCTTTGGAGACGGCTTATGGTAGAGAAATGAACATTCAATACACGAGCAACAGCTCTGGTTGACATTCCTGCTGTCAGCATGCCAATTGCACGCTCCCTCAAATCTTGCGACATCTGTGGCATTGTGCTGTGTGATAAAACTGCATCTTTCAGAGTGGCCTTTTATTGTGGGCAGTCTAAGGCACACCTGTGCACTAATCATGGTGTCTAATCAGCATCTTGATATGGCACACCTATGAGGTGGGATGGATTATCTCAGCAAAGGAGAAGTGCTCACTATCACAGATTTAGACTGGTTTGTGAACAATATTTGAGAGAAATGGTGATATTGTATATGTGGAAAAAGTTTTAGATCTTTGAGTTCATCGCATACAAAATGGGAGCAAAACCAAAAGTGTTGCATTTATATTTTTGTTGAGTATATATATTTCAGCTACTTTATTTTACTTGTTTCTTTGTATCTTTGGGCTGTGGACAAAACAAAGCATCTTCTTGGACTCTGCAAAATGTTGATCCACGTTTTTCATAATTTTCTGACATTTTATGAACCAAACTACATTGATTAATCGAGAAAGTCGATTGATTGTAGGGGTGTCGGAAAAAATCGATTCACGTACAAATCGCGATTCTTATTTATTACGATTCTGAATCGATCCAAAATGTCCAAGAATCGATTTTTACAAAGCATTTTTTTAAACATTTTCTTGCTTACTCGCTGCGTGTGCAGTTTGTCAGTCAGCGGCTTCCGTACTACAGCGTCCCTGCGGGGGGGGAGATCCGCCGTGCTTCAAACACTCGTGAGCTGCAGAGTTCAGTGGCTGTAGCTTAGCATGGCGGACGAAGAGCTAATTCAGCCAGCACCGTCTTTGCTGAAGGCAAATGTTTGGGTGCATTTTGGATTTTATTATTTGCTGCGTAAGAAGGAGCTCGACATGACTCATGCAGTGTGCAAAATCTGCAAAATGAAAGTCAAGTACTTCAGAAACACTTTAAATCTGCAAGCCCACATGCTGCGCCATCACCCGGAGCTAAAAGAGGGGAGCAGCGGTATCTGCCGACATCAGACCAGCCCTTCGCTAAACTGCCAGCCAACTCCGAACGAGCAAAGCAGATAAATTTACATCTAGAATCACTTGATTAACCTTGTAAAGCTGCATTTTCTTAAACAAATCGTTTTTTAAGTAATATAACTATTTCTCAGAGCTCTTTGAATCGAAAAGTCACCCCAAGAATCGGAATCGAATTGATTCGTGAGTTCCCTAATTGATTGTGAAAATAATGGTAAGTTGTAGCTGTAATTCGGACATAAAGCTCGACATTGATCTCATGGTATTTATTCATTCTGGGGCGTGCGTGCAAAGAGACAGTCAGGGCGGTGTGATTTGTTCTGGCCCATTGGTGCTGGTGGTCGTCTGTGTGTCACTGAGGTTTTCTTTCATTTTGCCTGTCTTCACTCTTTTTCAGCTTTGTAATTGGAGTGATTAATGGAGGGAGGGGTGGTCTCGCCCACGGGTCTGTTTTTTCAGAACCAGTGAGGCCAGAGCAGGTAGCGACACGTTCTGCCCCTGGACGTTTAGACCCTTGTCCTCGCCGCATTGTCTGTTCTGTGAAAAAGCACAAATCTCTCCGTTTTGACCACACATTCAGAACCCGGCCGGCCGTTCTGTCTGGGTCTCTGCTGCTGACCTGATACTCATCTGATGCTTTTCAAAATAAGTCATCACAGACTGTGTATCTCTTTTAAAACACATCATTGTGTGTTTGTGATTTACCTTCATGATGAACCAGAGACTTGTTCTTTGGTGATGACGTGTCTTCGGCTCACCGTGAGATTCTTTGGACCGCTTGGCAAATAAAAAGATGATGTGCAGTTCGTACAGGTGGAACCTCTTGCAGCAATGTAATTATGTATTTTTAATTTAATTTAACCTTGATTTAACCAGGTTAGTCTCATTGAGGTTGATATCTTTTGCAAGGGAGACCTGTCCTGCATGTCTTTAAATGTGGGAGAAAACCAGAGCACCCGGAGGAAACCCACACAAATTTTAATTTAAATTTATTTTTGTTTATATAGTGCTAAATCACAACAAAGTTGCCTCATGGGACTTTACACAAGTAAGGTCTAACCTTACCAACCCCCAGAGCAAACACACAGGCGAAAGTGGTGAGGAAAAACTCCCTCTGAGGAAGAAACCTCAAGCAGACCAGACTCAAAGGGGTGACACTCTGCTTGGGCCATGATACCGACACAAATTACAAAACAGTTCACAATACAATATCCAGGAAATGTTGCCGGTGCACAGGACATCAGGTTTTCAAAAGCAGACACCACACCCATCTCTGGATGGAGCGGCACCTCAAACAGAGAGAAGAAAAACAGAATCAGGCATCAAAAAGACAACAAATACAGTATAATTTGTCAGCATTAAGTAAACAACAACAAAAAAAAGAATTATTAAGGTGATTGCTGGCCACTAGGCCTAAGCGTCAGTAAAAGATCCCGAATTTAGATAAAGTTGAGGCCGCAGCCTGCTCCGTTACCTAATAAAATAAATAGAAAAAGGGAAAAAGCATAGAAACATACTATGCCAGTATGCTAGCAAACACGGGGAGAACATACACACTCCACACAGAAAGGCCACAGGTGGGAATCGATCCCATGACCTTCTTGCTGTGAGGCAACAGTGCTAACCACTAAGCCACCGTCCTGCCAAGTCAAATCAATGTATCAAATCATGAAATATGTATCATATTCTTGAACTAGTGTATCGCTACATTCCAACACTGAACCAAACCTCAACCTCCGGCCCTGAAAAATTAAGCCATCGTGGAAGTGTCAAATCTTGCAATTCATTGAATGGCCACTTGAGGCTGACTTGAAAAGCCATTCGCTTTCTGTAGAAGCTAGTTTTAAATTTTCCAAGTTTAGAACACAATAAAAAGTTTTTACTGCCTGGTACAAAAAAAGAAACAGTTTTAGTCTCTGTATCTATGTAGTTTCCCACGTAGCAGCAGTGACTTGTGAACACAATTATGTGTGTGTGTATATATATATATATATATATATATATATATATATATATATATATATATATATATATATACACACTTGTCTGTTTAAGGTGTTTTAAGTTATAAAGTTGTGAATAGTTTGGAGTCACTCTGATAGTCTTATGTCAGAGTCCACACTGCCAGTAGAGGCTGCGCGCTGCGCTGGACCGTTGTGGTCGAGTCGACTGTTTATCTTTTCTGAGCAGTTTATTTCAGATATCTACAATAATATGTGGTACTGTTTAGTTTAATGTACTAACGGACCATCACAGAAGTTGATGCTCTACTTTTTCCATTTCAGATTTTTTCAATTTATTTCATTTATATAGCACCAAATCACAACAAAGCTGCCTCAAGGTGCTTCACACAAGTAAGGTCTAACCTTACCAACCCCGTTCAGTGACAGTTTATTACTTAATTTATATATTAGCTCTACTGAGCAAGTAGCTTAGCGACATTAGCTCCTCTGATTGTGTCACGATTTCAAAGGCAACATGCAATCACCTGAACCAACGTTAACTTGTCAGCCATAGTTTTGTTTGTTTGGGAAGTACGAGATTGGGAGAAGTGGGTGAGGGCATGTTTGACCTTCATTGGTCCTGCCCAAGTCATGCTCTAGTCTTTCCCATGCACCACCTCTTTACCCATATGTGATTCAGGCAGGAGTCAGTCAAAGTGTTGTATCACTCAGCATTTGCCAAAAACAGACTTCTTGTCATTTTTGGCCCCGCCTAGCTGGCAGCACAGCAACCACTCGTATCTTATCACTGCAAAACATCCACTCTGGAAATGAATGACAGCTGCTTGCTTTGCCTCAGTCTCTCTGGTACCTGACGTGACCAAGCGGTGATGGGGTCCTAGCCATGCTTGTCGGCATTTTAAATAATGCTATCTCAGTGACCTCTGCCAGATGCCGACATGATCGACTAACCGATATATCGTCTGGACTCTCTTTAAAAATTTGCTCTGGTTGTACTTCACTTACTGTAGAATTACCCTAAATACAGTTGACTGTGATGTCAGCGGTATCTGCGCGCTCTGTAACTGTGACACAGTGTTTCCGATGTACAGGAATGTTGACGAAGTTTGACTGTTTGTCTTTGGGGTGTGCACAACCTGAGAACGCGCTGGCCTTTTATTGACCTTTACTTTGTGGGGTTGCTATAGCGACTTCAGTTGCATGCATGAATTCTGAGTAACTGCAGTTTGATGGCGGTTGCCATGGAAATTGTGTTGGCGTTGGGTTGTCTTCTTGGAGGTGGATGAGTTGGGTCTTGCTCGTGTTTTGGTCTTAGTCTCATGAGCCTGGCGGTTAGATGACGGAGGATGGTGTTGATGATGATGAGTATTGACTCAGCTGTGCGATTGTGTCCGGGGGGGTGGGGCTTCCCTATGTTTGCACATCCAGGGATATTGATTGAAGCCTCTTGTTCATGGGCCGTGGCCCCCGGGGACGTGGTGTGTAGGATGGAGCACTGAGAGTTGTGACGGACGCTCTGGAGCCTAATATGGCAGAGACACATGGATCCAAAGCATCATGCAAATACACGGACTTCAGAACATGTCTGGAAATTTACCTGAACCTGCCCCTTTTTTTGCCTTTTTTTTTTTTTTGCACAGTGGTTGTCTGTTCCCAGTGGATGAACAAAAATGGACATCACACCCTGGTTTCATTAAGGACAAGCCTCTTCATTCTAATAACAGCGCCACTATCAAATTGAGAAGTGCTGTCAACATCCTGAGCGATCAGTGGCGTCCATCCCCCAACTTGGCACGCAGCAGCCATTAACCCTTCTTGTTCCGGCATGCCGGGCCTCAGTAAAATGGTGCCTGTGCGCCACACGGCTTTCTGTAATGGCTCAGCACAATTACCCCCGAGCTATGCATCGACATTTAAGGAGGAGTGGGCTCAGAGTTTTTCTGCAGATGGAGGGTTATGCAAAGAATGTCTCTCTCTCACTCACACACACACACACACACACACACACACACACACACACACACACACACTGCAAAATACCGATCCACATTTGAGGCTGATTGAAACATGTTCACATGATGCTATATTCTTTATCAATAACGTGCTGTTTTTCAGTGTAGTGCAGCGCCGATCACATTTATTGGCACCACAATATAAATGTACACATAAACATACTTCTGTCTCTAAGGGTGTTTTTGACTGTATTACATCTGTGCAGCTTCACACACTAATCAATCACAAATATTTTGCTGATCAAAATATCCTTTAGGTTGTTCAACTGGGCTTTATATATATATATATATATATATATATATATATATATATATATATATATATATATATATATATACGAGGTCTGTCAATAAAGTATAGGTCCTTTTTATTTTTTCAAAAACTATATGGATTTCATTCATATGTTTTTACGTCAGACATGCTTGAACCCTTGTGCGCATGCGTGAGTTTTTCCACACCTGTCGGTGACGTCATTCGCCTGTGAGCACTCCTTGTGGGAGGAGTCGTCCAGCCCCTCGTTGGAATTCCTTTGTCTGAGAAGTTGCTGAGAGACTGGCGCTTTGTTTGATCAAAATTTTTTCTAAACCTGTGAGACACATCGAAGTGGACACGGTTCGAAAAATTAAGCTGGTTTTCGGTGAAAATTTTAACGGCTGATGAGAGATTTTGAGGTGATACTGTCGCTTTAAGGACTTCCCACGGTGCGAGACGTCGCGCAGCGCTCTCAGGCGCCCTCGTCAGCCTGTTTCAAGCTGAAAACCTCCACATTTCAGGTTCTATTGATCCAGGACGTCGTGAGAGAACAGAGAAGTTTCAGAAGAAGTCGGTTTCAGCATTTTATCCGGATATTCCACTGTTAAAGGAGATTTTTTTTAATGAAAGACGTGCAGACGGATTGCAGCGTCGGCTCGCAGCCGCTGCGATGCTCCGCCACAGGAAAAACACCTCTGTTGGAAGCCTTAAGGACAAGTTGGAACATGTCCAGCTGTTAAACAATTTCTCATATACTCACTCCACTGAAAGCCATCAAAAGCCACCTGGATTTTACAAATGGTTATCAACACGGAGGTGTTTTTCCTGTGCCCCCGCACTGCACCGGCTGCATCCCGACGTGCGGACCCGTCCGCATGTCTTTCATTAAAAAAATCTCCTTTAACAGTGGAATATCCGGATAAAATGCTGAAACCGACTTCTTCTGAAACGTCTCTGTTCTCTCACAACGTCCTGGATCAATAGAGCCTGAAATGTGGAGGTTTTCAGCTTGAAACAGGCTGACGACGGCGGCTGAGAGCGCTGCGCGACGTCTCGCTCCGTGGGAAGTCCTTAAAGCGACAGTATCACCTCAAAATCTCTCATCAGCCGTTAAAATTTTCACCGAAAACCAGCTTAATTTTTCGAACCGTGTCCACTTCGATGTGTCTCACAGGTTTAGAAAAAAATTTGATCAAACAAAGCGCCAGTCTCTCAGCAACTTCTCAGACAAAGGAATTCCGACGAGGGGCTGGACGACTCCTCCCACAAGGAGTGCTCACAGGCGAATGACGTCACCGACAGGCGTGGAAAAACTCAAGCATGCGCACGAGGGTTCAAGCATGTCTGACGTAAAAACATGAATGAAATCTATATAGTTTTTGAAAAAAATAAAAAGGACCGTTAATTTATTGACAGACCTCGTATATATAGCAATATATAAGCCAATATTCCCAGTGAAAAATATTTGTCCTGCTGGACAATCCACCAAATGGTGTTTTGTTCAGGACTACTTACAGATGTTAAACACGGCAACCCCTCTTATCTTTTATTTGAAATGAAGTTGCAACAATCTTGTCCAAACATAGCACGAACACCTCCCTTTGCTGCCAAGAGCATCTCCAAAGCTAACCTATTTTGGAAGTCTATAAGGGAAATGGCTGCTGCAGCATCCCTAGTAAAATTTTACAACCTTTGCACATTGAAGTGTAAGTAACATTGGTATACAAATATTTAGAAGTTGACTTATATATATATATATATATATATATATATATATATATATATATATACGGTGAGGAAAATAAGTATTTGAACACCCTGCGATTTTGCAAGTTCTCCCACTTACAAATCATGGAGGGTTCTGAAATTTTCATCTTAGGTGCATGTCTACTGTGAGAGACATAATCTAAAAAAAAAATAAATCCGGAAATCACAATGTATGATTTTTTTAAATAATTTATTTGTATGTTACTGCTGCAAATAAGTATTTAAACACCTGTGAAAATCAATGTTAATATTTGGTACAGTAGCCTTTGTTTGCAATTACAGAGGTCAAACGTTTCCTGTAGTTTTTAACCAGGTTTTCACACACTGCAGCAGGGATTTTGGTCCACTCCTCCACACAGCTCTTCTCTAGATCTTTCAGGTTTGGAGTTTCAGCTCCCTCCAAAGATTTTCTATTGAGTTCAGGTCTGGAGACTGGCCAGGCCACTCCAGGACCTTGAAATGCTTCTTACGGAGCCCCTCCTTAGTTGCCCTGGCTGTGTGTTTGGGGTCATTGTCATGCTGGAAGACCCAGCCATGACCCATTTTCAATGTTGTTCTCATCCTCTAAACATGGTAAGTGGAGTTGATTCCAAAAAGCTCTATTTTGTCTCATCTGACCACATGACCTTCTCCCATGCCTCCTCTGGATCATCCAGATGGTCACTGGTGAACTTCAAACGGGCCTGGACATGTGCTGGCTTGAGCAGGGGGACCTTGCTGCCCTGCAGGATTTTAAACCATGACAGCATCATGTGTTACTAATGTAATCTTTGTGACTGTGGTCCCAGCTCTCTTCAGGTCATTGACCAGGTCCTCCTGTGTAGTTCTGAGCTTTCTCAGAATCGTCCTTACACCACAAAGTGAGATCTTGCATGGAATCCGCGACCGAGGGAGATTGACAGTCATCTTGTGTTTCTTCCACTTTCTAATAAATAATAATAACAGTTGTTGTCTTCTACCAAGCTGCTTGCCTGTTGTCCTGTAGTCCATCCCAGCCTTGTGCAGGTCTACAGTTTTGTCCCTGGTGTCCTTAGACAGCTCTTTGGTCTTGGCTATGGTGGACAGGTTGGAGTGTGATTCATTGAGTGTGTGAACAGGTGTCTTTTATACAGGTAAGTTCAAACAGGTGCAATTAATACAGGTAAAGAGTGCAGAATAAGAGGTCTTCTTAAAGAAAAATTAACAGGTCTGTGAGAGACAGAATTCTTGCTGGTTGGCAGGTGTTCAAATATTTATTTGCATCAGTAACATACAAATAAATTATAAAAAAAAACATACATTGTGATTTCTGGATTTATTTATTTATTTTTTTTAGATTATGTCTCTCACAGTGGACATGCACCTAAGATGAAAATTTCAGAACCCTCCATGATTTCTAAGTGGGAGAACTTGCAAAACCGCAGGGTGTTCAAATACTTATTTTCCTCACTGTATATATATATATATATATATATATATATATATATATATATATATGATATGCTATGATATAAAGGAGATTTTCACACCACGTTTGACCTTGACCTTTGACCAAGCTGCTCCAAAACAACACTCCCACCATATTTGAAAGGAAAACCATCCATTTATTCTTGAGTTATCTTCTCGACGGACACGATAAACCGCTCACTGCTTTGCTGATGCACAGTGTAAATATGAGGAGCAGGAGTCTTACACATTTTGCATACTGTCTGCAGCAGCATAAATAAGAAACATCATAACCGTCTGCTGCAGCCTCGCGATACGATGTTTATCATGGATCACAATATATGATGAGATTATGATATATCAAAATACGCCATGTAAATTCCTGGTGATACAAATCTAATTTTAATAAATTAATAAATAATCAGGGAGCAATGATTTATATACATTGCCCACAATGCACTGCCTTTCTCTGGGGGAAATGATGAATGGGTAATGTTTAATGTTTAATGTCCCGATATTAGCAGCAGGAAAAACACAATACGTTACGCAGCAACGAGTCGTCTCCCCGTGTGCTGCAGGATGAAGGTCTTCCAGCTTCATCCTGACGGGGCGGCGTCAGGATGTTTGCAGTCCTCGCTGAGCCGGACCGCCTGCTCTTTATCTCACATTCACATGTCCAAATAAAGGCAAGATGAGCCTTGCAGGTTCCTGTTGTGAATGTGGGTGTGGGAAGACTTGCTTTTTTCTTTTTCAGGGTGGAGTCCTGAATGTGATGGAGGAGGAGCCCAAAACCCTCAAGATCCCTCATGATCAAGACTTAAAGTAACGTAGAGTCAGCGTTCCTCAGCTGACCGACATCCTGCTGCCGGAGCCAGCGCGCTTTTCCTCCCGTCAGTAACCGCCAGCTCTCAGCCGGCTCCTCCAGGAGCTTACAGACTCTTTTTTCATTCATCTCTGATCTTTATGATAAGTGACATCAGAGGTTCACAGTCCAGGAGCGATCCCTGTTCACATTCGGTGCTGCAGCCATTGGCTTCTGTGATTGGAGGAATTGACACAGTTCTTAAAAACTTGAAATTTCAGCTGTAGTTTGTCAGAAGGCACATGGGAGACTTGAGCTGAGATTTCCGTCTCTGTCCCACCAGGAAGCTGTCAAACAGAACAGATGCAGCAGACAAACGTTTAAGCTAATCTGTGGTTTCCCTCAAGACAGCTGGCTGTAAAAGCGACGATTTACTGTCAATAGCTGCGTCGTGCGTATACGTTTCTTCAATATATTAGTGTTGTTCACTGACGGACATTTTATTAAATGTTCATTTGTCTGTATTTGTTAATATTTTTTTATTTCTGTATTTTATGTTTTTTTCTGTATTTTATGGTAACTTTTAAAATACTTCTTTGTTTTAAATTAAAAAAAAAGTATTTACAGCAAAGATGCTTTCAACCTTTTCTCTGACTTTATGTCCGGAACACCTTGACCCTGTGCTCCCGACACACACACACACACACACACACACACACACACACACACACACACACACACACACAGTTCCCCTGGGCCGTGTGCACGTATATACCATGTGCTGCTGTGACTGAGCACTAACCCTGCTTTTCCACATACTTTTGGTGCTTACAGTTGAATTTGGAATTCTTTGTATTTGAGAAAATCCCTGCACTCGGACAAACGGTTCAAGGTTTATTTTCTCCTCGTTGTCCTGCTGGTGGGTCAGCGATCCGAAGTGTTTTCTGCTTCTTGTCTTATTTTATCTGCTTTACCTCTGAATGTTTGCTGAAAAACTCCGGAGGGGATGTTTGTCATCATTCCCAAAAGCCACAAAAGTCTGTGCAGAAGGAAAAATGCAGAAGAAAAAAAAAAAAGGAATGATTTTGAAAATCAATCGACCCTGTCTGATATAAAAACAAACAAAAAAACCCACAGAAGCTTAAAATAACAGCTTTGGTTTTTCATTTAATTTGCTTATGAAAATATGAAAAAGCAGATAGTTTTTATTTTATTATCATCTTTTTTCTTCTTTTTCTTATTATTATTATTATTTTGCCCGTTTATACGGGGTTGCTACAGCAGTTCCAGCATGGATTTGGCACAAGTTTGATACCGGATGTGCTTTGTGATCTAACAGCAATTTTACCTCAAAAAACAATAAATAAATAAAAAAATATTAATTATAACGAAGCAGCCAACAGGACAACATCAGGATAGTTTTTATTTAAGGAACCCTGTACTGGAGGTTTTTTTTTATTTATTTATCGCGATTGAATCTTTTATAAACCGTCTCCATTTTGCCAGAAGTGAGGCAAACACGTCACTGGAAAATGACTTTTTTAATCTCCCAAGAAGTGCAGCGACCCTCACCTCCATCTGTTTTATTTCATATTTATATTCAGCTCCACGGTTCACAAACTTGAAGTTTTTTTTTTTTTTTTTACCTGAATTTGTGTCTTTGTGGTTTGTCTGTATCACCGTGTTTCCATGACAACCCTGAATCCGTCTAGACTTTAGCTGGAGGTGCTGCCTGTCAGAAGACTAATAATGTTAAGCAGACTTGTGGGTTGTTGTCTCGGCGAGAAGATGATGATGTTTAATCATGTGACTGATCAAACCAGAAGAGCAGAAACCTCAGAGGTAGAAAAACGGTGATTTGCACCAAGATGCCAGTAGAACTAGAAAGACGGGAATATTCAGGAATTTCTGTAAGTCAGACAAAATTAAAGAAATGGCAGTAGCGATTTCTGCAGTGTCCTTTTAACATCGTGCCCCGCCTCTTATCAGTCTCCACCCATTTCTCCTCCCAAACAGAGAACTTCCATTGGATGAGAGCACATGTGACACAAATGATCTGCTGGCGTGTGCGACATGTGTGAAAAGAAAACCACACAAAATCAGGAACTGATTCTCTGGACATTCATTTCAGAATAATAATAATTATTGTTTATTTATAACACTTTAAATGAGGAAATCTGCAAAGTGCTCAACATAATAAAACAAAAACCAACGAGCAGTAACTTTTTGTTCTTCCGGTAGAGCTTCATCTGAGGCCATCAAAGTTTACCGCTTGCATGCAAAGCAGCCACGCCCCTACTGATTATGGTATTAAACACTGATATTAAAGTGATTAAACTTTACGGTTTAAAACGTCTTAAACTAAGAAGTTAAGAGACCCTCCTTATAACTCTCACGGAAACTAACTTTAGAGATGAAACCATTTTTTTGTACCAGACTATAAACATGCTTAATTCTGCTCTAACATTGGACATTTCAACATGGACTTTTCTGGAAACATGCTCCCTTCTGGAGTCAGCCTCAACACAGTCAATTTAAGCTATGAAAAGAAAAAAAAAAACACCTACAGCACTCAGAGTGCCTCGTGCACAACGTCACCAAGGAAAAACACTTAAAACTTGGTGACTACTTGGGTGTAGAGAAAAATCAAACCTGCAGTAAAGGCTGTAAAAAAAGAAGCAGAACGCTCTCTTCTGCAAAATGATTTATTCTTCATCTGGGCGGAGCAGAGTGCCTCTGCTCGTGTGTGTGTGTGTTTGTGTGTGTGTGTGTGTGTGTGTGTGTTTGTGTGTGTGTGTATTCTTGTTGTCTCTGCAGCATGTTTGCAGCTTGACGCTGGAGACTGTTTGTTCAGGGATGGTGAATGTTGACCGCCTCTACACTTCCAGATAGTCAGAAGGTGAAAATCTTCTCAGGGGCCTTGACAACCTTTGCCCTCGCAGATCTGGTTTCAGACCCCGTAATTGCCAGTGACCAATAGGCTCCTGGTTGAAACTAGACCCAGACCTGGAGCTATTAACGTCCCCCTCCAAATGGATCTTGTTTTGATTCCTGATGCTTTTATAGGTTTTGTCTTTAGAGACATTCCTGCTCGGCACATACCGTGCACCCTTTTCTGCCCCTATGTTCCTTCCTTCCCGTCTTGTGGGGCCCGTACCCCCCCCCCCCCCATGCACTCGCAAACACACAGACAGCCGTGTCCAGAGTGTGCGTGTTAAAGGACGGCTGGCCAGCTCGCCGTCCTCCGGCCCCGCGTGACGCCCAGCTACGCTGCATGAACTTGGCCACCCGTCACAGCTGTGTTAGGATTGAATGATGGGGGGCCCTGGTATCCAGCTGGGTCGGAAGACATGGGTGGGGGCGGGGTGAGCCCAGATGCAGATGGTTTAGGTCAAATGGAGATGTTTGAGGATGAAGGGGGAGGGGTCACAGCAGCTCAGGGGCACAATAACTCCAGAGGTTACTTCTCCAACCTCTGGAGGGAAGAAAAAGTATTTTCACATTTTAAGTATAAGTTTCTTTTGTTTTTTGTGGACTATGACCTGCTATAAAGTACTGAGTCATGGCGAGTTCCAACAGGTTTTTAGACCTTAAACGTTTCTGACGTAATAATCAAATGATTGCTGTTGGAAAAATAATTTTTTTTCTTTTTTCTTCTGTGACTAACAGCCTTGAAGCTTTCGTTGTGCTTCCTCCCATTTACGGCAGGAATTTCCTCCTCTGACGCAGCATCTGATGCTTAGTCAAAGGACTCTGAGATGACTCCAGCCTCATTATTTAACATAGGAATGTAGACGTACCTTTCTTTTTTTGATCATGCACGATAAATTCTTGAAACACTAGAATGTCACACCACAGGAAAAGTAAAGTTTTAGAACAAAGATTCAAGAATTGTTGAAGCAGAAAGATCATTTTTCCTGCTAGAGGAGGACTTGTGACCCCTGAAATTACTGAAGACCTCCCACAGACACCGTGGGTTAGTATTCGGCCTGACATCTCCACTGATGACCAGTTACCGTATTTTCCAGAGTATAAGTCACAGTTTTTGCAGTAGTTTGGGATATCTTGCAACTTATACTCCGGTCACTTATATGCTGAAAAAACAAAGCATTCATCATTAATAATAAAAATTATATATATATATATATATATATATATATATATACACACAACCCCTGGCAATAATTATGGAATCACCGGCCTCAGAGGATGTTCATTCAGTTGTTTAATTTTGTAGAAAAAAAGCAGATCACAGACATGACACAAAACTAAAGTCATTTCAAATGGCAACTTTCTGGCTTTAAGAAACACTATAAGAAATCAAGAAAAAAAAATTGTGGCAGTCAGTAACGGTTACTTTTTTAGACCAAGCAGAGGGAAAAAATATGGACTCACTCAATTCTGAGAAATAAATTATGGAATCACCCTGTAAATTTTCATTTAGTCTGCATCTAAAAAGGAGTGATCACACCTTGGAGAGCTGTTGCACCAAGTGGACCGACATGAATCATGGCTCCAACACGAGAGATGTCAATTGAAACAAAGGAGAGGATTATCAAACTCTTAAAAGAGGGTAAATCATCACGCAATGTTGCAAAAGATGTTGGTTGTTCACAGTCAGCTGTGTCTAAACTCTGGACCAAATACAAACAACATGGGAAGGTTGTTAAAGGCAAACATACTGGTAGACCAAGGAAGACATCAAAGCGTCAAGACAGAAAACTTAAAGCAATATGTCTCAAAAATCGAAAATGCACATCAAAACAAATGAGGAACAAATGGGAGGAAACTGGAGTCAACGTCTGTGACTGAACTGTAAGAAATTGCCTAAAGGAAATGGGATTTACATACAGAAAAGCTAAACAAAGGCCATCATTAACACCTAAACAGAAAAAAGCAAGGTTAGAATGGGTTAAGGAAAAGCAATCGTGGACTGTGGATGACTGGATGAAAGTCATATTCAGTGATGAATCTCGAATCTGCATTGGGCAAGGTGATGATGCTGGAACTTTTGTTTGGTGCCGTTCCAATGAGATTTATAAAGATGACTGCCTGAAGAGAACATGTAAATTTCCACAGTCATTGATGATATGGGGCTGCATGTCAGGTAAAGGCACTGGGGAGATGGCTGTCATTACATCATCAATAAATGCACAAGTTTATGTTGATATTTTGGACACTTTTCTTATCCCATCAATTGAAAGGATGTTTGGGGACGATGAAATCATTTTTCAAGATGATAATGCATCTTGCCATAGAGCAAAAACTGTGAAGACATTCCTTGCAAAAAGACACATAGGGTCAGTGTCATGGCCTGCAAATAGTCCGGATCTTAATCCAATTGAAAATCTTTGGTGGAAGTTGAAGAAAATGCTCCATGACAAGGCTCCAACCTGCAAAGCTGATCTGGCAACAGCAATCAGTTGGAGCCAGATTGATGAAGAGTACTGTTTGTCACTCATTAAGTCCATGCCTTAGAGACTGCAAGCTGTTATAAAAGCCAGAGGTGGTGCAACAAAATACTAGTGATGTGTTGGAGCGTTCTTTTGTTTTTCATGATTCCATAATTTTTTCCTCAGAATTGAGTGATTCCATATTTTGTTCCCTCTGCTTGGTCTAAAAAAGTAACCGTTACTAACTGCCACAATTTTTTTTTCCTGATTTCTTATAGTGTTTCTTAAATCCAGAAAGTTGCCATTTGAAATGACTTTAGTTTTGTGTCATGTCTGTGATCTGCTTTTTTTCTACAAAATTAAACTACTGAATGAACATCCTCTGAGGCCGGTGATTCCATAATTTTTGCCAGGGGTTGTATATATATAGGGCTTTCCCAGGCATCAATGAGCAAAATTAAATAAACTTCAACAACAAAGAATAAATACAAATAATAGAAGAGCTGATTTCCCAAATTTTTATTATTAAAACCTGATGTATTCACACTTTTATTATAGTGTTTTCAACCCTCGGGGCAAGTAATCAGTGTTCATCTGCATCTATTAACATCCAATATTTTGTCCATCGCAAGTTTATATGTCCATGTTGCTTGTTACTGTAATTTAAAAGTCCTCATGGTACACACCACATGCTGAGGAATTCATGCAAAAATTCACTGTTCATTTCATTCTCCATGTCCATCTGACTATTAGTTTTGTCCAAACTGCATTAATTAACATTCCATCTGTCGTCCAATGCATGTTTATTTGTCCATCTTGTGTATTTTTGGAATTTAACACTCCTTATGTTACAGTAACAGCACACACTGTTTCTGTCCATTGACTGCTCCTTCCCAAGTGCAGGACCAGTAGACTGAAAAACTCCTTTGCCTCTCAGGCCATCAGACTGTACAACTCCTCACTCAGGGGGAGAAGGAGTAGCAGGAAGACAGAGGTCGGGAATGAGAGGAACAGTAGTAGCCAGTAAAGCAGTATTGATCAGTATGTTTGGTAATTTATATGTGGAAACAGTTTTTCTTTTTTACTTTCCCTTTTGATACTCTGCTTCTTACTCTGTGTACTGCTGGAACCTCAGTTTCCCTGAGGAAGTCTTCTCAAGGCATCAATAGTTCTGTCTAATCTAATCGTTTAACATGCCCCCTGGAAAACGACATGTTAAAAAGTGAGATACACATACAGGAAAAAAGTGCGACTTGTACTCCAGGGTGACTTATATTCTGGAAAACATGGTAATGGAACTATTTTTTGTGACGTACCACCCGCTGCTTGATGTACCATTTGTCAAGCAATTCCAGTTGGGACATGACTCCCAGGAATAAGAATTTTCATCGTCTTTCCTGGTTGTAACATTCCACTGTGCAATGAAAATATAACGGGGTCTTTTGTGTGTGTGTGTGTGTGTGTTCTAGAACGGGAGCGCTGCCTGGGCAGAAGAGGCCGACAGCAGCAGAGGAAGAGGAGAAGCCTCCAGAGATTTTGCTAAGGTGAGCCTTCAGTTGTGACCGAACTCATTATTACTAAACAACCAGACCGTAACCATAGCAACAGTTAGCGCTGCAGTTACATCTGTTTTTATGAGTGTCGGTCTTATGAACATTTGTGGTCACCTGTTGAAGCATGTGGAGTTAAGAGGAGGTCTCTCTGAGTCGTGAAACTCCAAAGTGACTTCATGAATTTTTTCCTGAATAAGATTGATGACATTTAAATAATGACATATCAATCAGGATATATAGTTTTTAAATTCACCCTTTATTTTAAGCCCCATTCTGGTTTTGATGGATTTGTATCCCGGAAGCTCACGGTTCGGAACCCGTTCTTTACCTTGGATCTGAATTTGAAGATGTTCAAAAATGTCTTCTCCTCTCTTGTGACCTTTGACATGTTTTCGTAATCCCTTGCATGCCCATGAAACCCGAAGCCTGTCATAGCGAGCTGTGACACTGTGGTTCTCAGTTCCGGGTTTCAGGGACCCCAAACCTGCACATTTTCTGTCTCCCTGCTCTGTCAAAAGATGATGCTCTCATTCAGGTGTGCTCAGCCAATCAGGAGCTAGCAGACACCTGACTAAACCAATCAGTTGGTGTGCTGCATCATCAACCATGAGCCAGATAGAGAAGTGACAATTAATTGGTTTTTAATTGATTACTAAATTAATCGGGAACTATCTTGATACTACTAGATGAATCATTTTGCCTCTTTTTTTCTTTGTTTCAGCTTCATCACAAGGCAACAGTTATACATCATTTAAAAAATTCCCTTTTCTTCTTTACTGTAAAACACTGGAACAGCCGTCTGCAAGATGCTGTGAATTCCTATCTGGAAAATCTGTTGGATCGATTGGATAAGCTTTGGATAAATCGTTCCAATAAAGCGAACTATCTCGTTAAACCTACAGAACTTCACATGCCATAAATCGTTCTTTTTAGCCAGAAGAACCTGGCACTGAAGTACCTGTCAGTACCTTAAATGTGAGTAATTTCTACAATATTTTACTCCAGTCTGACAGTGAATCGAATATCTTCGGGGTGTGGACAAAACAAGACATTGGACGGCGTCTTCTTGGGCTCTGAAAAACATTAATCCATGTTGTTTTGTTATTTTATGGACCCTGTCAACTAATTGACCAATTGAGAAAGTAATCGCTCAGTTTACCTCTTACAGAAATGAGCGTTAATCGCCAGTTCTTGGTGCCAGATCACCTCCATGAGCAGTCGTGATCTTCATACGCCGGTTTGTCACGTTTATACAGTGTGAGCTTCTGGGATCTTCTCCGGGAAAGTGAGAATGGGGCTTTAGTGACGCGTCAGATGTTCCACATTCACCTGCTGAGTTCAGGCCTGAGGCGGTGATGAGTTAATTAGTGAGCAGAGCAGGTGAGGAGGAAAAACCAGACAATCATTCTCCAGGGGCAGCGCTGCTCTGTCTGATTGAACACAATCAACTTTGAGTCTCTTTTCTCCTTTAGCTCTATGAGCTGGACAGCGACCCCAAGAGGAAGGAGTTTTTGGACGACCTCTTCACCTTCATGCAGAAAAGAGGTAAACATCTTGCAGGCACCTCCAGAAAACATCATCTGCTCCTCTTGCGGTCTTCACACCTTCACCCAAACTCTTCACACCACTGCTTCTTCTCGTTCTGCTCCTTCATCCCTATCAGAACTGAATGGTTCCATTTGTCCATGTTTGACCCCGACCTGCGAGGGTGCTGGTTGGTGTGGCGTTGAGGTTTGACCCATAATGCAAAGAAATCCCACATATGTTAGCTGACCTGCTTGATTAGCAACTCACGACTAATGCAAGGACCTGATTGGCCGAACACACACAACCAAGCTAAAAATCACTCCTGTACCTGACGTTTGCCAAAGTTTGAAATTGATATTGACTTTCTATATCAGGAGAGTGGGGAAAAAAAAGTTCTCTGAGCCTTTTTCAGGTTCTGGACAGACTGATGGAAGTCCTCGAATGAAGTTGTGTACAAACCTGTTGCTGTGCAAATTCTATCTTGGTTATGGTTTTGTTTTTTGTCTTTGTCATTCTGTGGATGTGAATTGACTCTTTGCCCGTAATGAGTGGAAACGATGTGAAAATGAAAAGAAGGGAATATTATACCGATGCTGAAGCGTATGCTCAAATTGAAGAAGTGTGACTCAACGAGAAACGCTGGTGTTGAAATTAAACCATAACATGACACAAAAAAGGCGAATTAGGAGTCTGTTCTACATTCTTGAGTTAAAATTTTAGTGCATTAAAACTAATTGCTTGTGGATTCTTGTTTGTGGTACTTTAGAACATTGGGCCTCATTCACAAAGTGTTCTTAACAACAAATTTGTTGGATGACAACTGCTGATGGACTCGAACCAGACTATTTTTTTTTGTTCTTGTTTTGCATGTTTGAAATTTCTTTGTTGGACTTTGTTTATATATTTGTTGCCTAAGCAGATGGTCACCCATCTGAGTCTGGTCTGCTTGAGGTTTCTTCCTCAAAAACACCTGAAGGAGGTTTTTCCTCATCACCGTTGCCTACATGGTTGCTTGGGGTTGGTAAGGTTAGAACTTAACCTTTTGAAGCGACTTATGTTGTGATTTGGTGCTATATAAATAAATTATGTTGAATTGAATACTGGATACATCTTACTGGAATCTGATGATCTTGAAAAATCCTCTGTCAAAATAACCATTGTGTCTGGCGTCAGTCTTGAACTACAGCAGTCTTTGCCATCTTGCCCTTAGACCAGGACTAACTGCCTTAAACCAGCCTCAATGGATGGTCAAAATTTTTACCTTTGGACTGGAGTTAGATGGGTCTAATGTGGCTCAAATGTCCCCAGAGCACGTCACCATTTATACAAGTAGCCTTTGAATAAAAGTTTGAGGATTAAGTCTGCATCTCAGTCTATCTCCCTTAGTACTACTTCATCAAACTAGGCCTTGGTGTTTTAGCTAAAAACCCAGGACTTGCAGAAACTCTGGTAGGACTTCTTACAGATCCATTTGGTTCTCTTTCCTGAAGGTTCCCCTCATTTCTTTGATAACTTGTTAAAAGCACAAAGCTTCTTTAACTAAGCATATGGGGAACACTGAATTGCTTTCTTTGTAAGGTGTTGGGTGGGGTTATGACCCAGATGTACTGTTTTTGGAAGTTAATTTCTAAACCTCTGCCCAGGTGCAAAAACCCCACAAATACCACAACACTTAATTTTTTTCTGTGACGTTTCCTGTCTCAGTTTGAGGAGAGTTTGTTCTTTTCAGAGCAACTGAAGTTTCACTCCATTATCTCTTCTGACAGTTTGTAGATCTCATGGGACATGAGCAAGGGTGTGGTTTTCAGTTTCAAAATGTCTTTACTTCTTCTGGAATTTCTGAGTGTGCTACAGTCTGCTGGAGATAAATTTTTAAAAGTTCCTAAAAAATCATTTGCAGAGTAATGGCTTTACTACAAATGTCATCCGAGCAAAACCTGATTGGTTAATTTTCATTGTTGTCTCATTTGTAATGTTGGCCAGGAGCCTGGGACAGTGACACAAACCCCGAGCCTGGTGGCTGATTCCACTTTTCCTTACCTATGTGCTTGTTCGGGGGTGGTAAGGTTAGACTTTACCCTTCTGAAGTGCCTTGGGGTGACTTAAGTTGTGGTTTGCTGCTATATAAATTAATTCAGTTGAACACCCAATCAGTCAATGCTAATTAGTTCAATATCATTATCAAGGTCTGGTTTGCTGTGGGCATCCTGTTCCTGCTTGTTTATCTGAAAAGTATCAGGACTCAAACGTGTCTCTATGTTGAAGGAAGATCAAGTGGATTGGTGGATCCACTGGTTTGGTGGATCCACAAGTTTGGTGGATCCACAGGTTTGATGGATCCTTTGGCAGTGCAGATCCATTGTACACCATCTCCGCTGATGGTGTTCTGCTTTGGTTTCAGTAAGACTCAACAAAGCAGCTTCAAAGATGCACAGATTGTTTGTTCTCTTCTGATATGATACCAGAACTCAGTGATGAGTCCAGACGATTTATTTGAATTAAGGTGTAGAATTGTGTGATGTTCATTACGACAAATCAGAATCTTCTGCAACTTTTATGTTTCAGTTAAGGGAATGTTAACTGAAAGTGGGATTGTATTATTATTCTTATTATTATTATTATTATTATTCAACTCTGTATCACACACCATCTTGTGTAAAAATTTAATTAGATTTTGCTTTATTTCAGTACAACATCCCAATGCATTGCTGGATTCCAGCGTTTTGTTTTTGTTTGTTTGTTTATTTTAGCTTTTATTGCATTAGCTCAATTCACAGGCTTCGTTTTTACTTTTTTCACAATAAACTTCACTTTGAAATGTTTAAGCTCATTTAGGAAACATTAGCAGTTGTACCTTGCTGTTAGCTTGATATGTTCCACATTAGCTTGTCTCGAACCCTCGCCTAAAATCATGCTTGTGTGTGCATAGATCAGTTGAGTCCCGCAGATGATGTTAAAAACGGCGTCCAAAGTGACACGTGTTTTTCATGAATAGCTAACAAGCTAGTGCACTAATTGTTAGAGTGGTTTTGTTGTAGGAGTCAAGGTTTGTTGTTTTAATCACACTGATTTGTTTTGGCGCTTTCTCATGGTGGATGATGGCTCGTGTCGGATGTTTAGCTGCAGGTTGAAACTCATCGTCTGATGGTGCGATCGGACCTGTAGGTCTCGTTTGCAGGATGATGAATGAAGCAGAGACGGCGTGAGGGAGGGACGCGATCTGACAGGGTCCTGTTAGCGTCTCTGTCCAGTAGCAGCCGCCGGGACTGACCCTTTACCCGTTCTGGTCAAAAGGAGAAATCCATCAAGTGGACTGAAACGCCCCTGACAGGCTGAACTCGGTGCACCATCAGGCTGAAAGATTCTTGGACTGAATTAACAGTGACAAATGCTTCAGTGTCAACTTTTTAGTATTTTTTAAATTATTAATATTAATTTATTTAATGTTTTGAAGGGTGGTCAGATATTTTCATCTTCAGGCCGGAGTGTGGGTCTGGTTCCAACATACAGTATTCAGCAGAAACCCTCGTCTTGTGCAGCACTCACACTGTGTTCTCTGTTCCACGTACACCGCGGTGCGCGTGGAACAGCTGCAAGATGTGAACGTGGCTTGTGGCGAGAGGTCAGACCGTGTGAACCTTCAAATGTCATATCAACAAGCAGCGATGTTTTATTTTAACCATAAAAACTCACATGTATCTTGCGTATGGAATCGTACATGTTATTTAAGACTCTTCACAAACATCGTCAAAGCTGCCGCCACGAACAGCTGAACACGATCGCCAGGTTTCCTGCATTTACGTTAAAAATTGACAAATCGCAAAGTGAAAGTAGAGCTTTGGGTTTTCCTGCATTTAATACAAAAAGGATCATGTTTCTCAGAAGTCACGCCCATTTTAATTAGTCACCATTTCTGATCCTCACACTCGTGTTTATCCACTTTAATGGTGTTTTACAAACATGGTATTCGGCACTTTAACATTTCCCATAAACCCCCTGCACTTCCCAGAATGCACCACGGCACCAGCAGAGTTCCGGCATTTCGAAGCCATGTAAACAATGGCTAGCGAGGACGTGGATGGCGTTGACTCAGTGAGTTCCACGAGCGATTATGATGATGACACGTTCTGCCAAGTTGAGAGGGTTATCTGGGGTAGGTGTAGCACCTGTGATGAACTTCTGCTGTGCTCTGATGTTGTCTTGTTGTCCAGACTTCACGAGGTTGTTTACATTGTGCCCTAAACCAGAACTCTGCTGAAACTGACCTCTCGCGTGAGTCATGGACCATGACGGTGCAAGATTCCAACTGCTAAACAGCAAATGAAAGTGTCGCTCTGATGTGCATTACTGGTGGGGCTCCTGTGGCACTTGGATGTGCTGTGTGATGTGCTGTGGTGTTCTGACGTGCACTTGCACGGCACTCTGACGTGGGCTCCTGCAGCACTCCTGCGGCGTTCCTGCAGTGCTGGGAAGTGTGTACCTGTGGTGTTCTAACGTGCACTCACACCGCACTAGCACGGTGCTCATGACACATGCTCCTGTGGCAGTTGGACACGCGCTCAGTGGGGTTCCTGCAGCGCTCCAACAGTGCTTGGATGTGCACCTGTGGGGGCTCTGACGTACACTCACGTGGCGCCGTGATGTGCACTCCAGCAGCACTCATGCACATGCACTCCGCAGCACTCTGACATGCACTTTTGTAGCGCTTGGATGTGCGCTCCTGCGGCGCTCTTACAGCACTTTGGCTTGCACTCCTGTTGCATTTGGATGTGCACTCCTGCAGCACTCTGATGTGCACTCCTGTACTGTGTGAATACGTGCAGTGCTCCTGCAGCGCTTGGAAATGTGCACCTGTGGCGGTGTGGACATGCACTTGCACTGTGCTCTGAGGTGCACTCGCATGGCGCTCTGACATGTGCTCCGGTAGTGTTCGGACATGCGCTCGTTGCAGTTCACTCAGCAGAGTGAATTACAGGCAACACATCTGTGGAACGGACTGGGACGGATCAGGTTTCTGTATTGTTGCCGGGACAAGTGAGCAGTAGTGAGGGTGTGCACGGGTCAGTGCACAACAACACCTGTAACATATATCAGCGTGTTGCTGGAGCGCTCATCTATAATGGATCTGTGTCAGGATAAAAGAGGAGAATCTGCTAATGAGTTTTTCTTTTTTAAACAGTGTTTTAATTTGATGAAAACCACAGAGTTCTGTTCTGACACACAAAAATTGAACGTGTCAAACCTGGATGAAGGCACAGCGTGTAAAACGTGGACACCATGACAGGAATGTGGCTTTGGTCCTGCAGGAGTCAGCGGTCTAATTTCAGCTCCTCTAGACCGAGTTCTCCTCCCATAATGCAGCAGGCACTTGGCTGACCTCTGCTGTCTCTTACTTACAGACTACAAATTGTTTGGCTCGATGCCCTTTTTGCTTGTTGGTGTCGAGGCTCCATGAGTTCAGGAGGCATCTTCCCCGCCCCTCCTTCCACATCCCCTTGCAGATCGGGCTCAAAGGTTGTCGCGGTCTGTTATTTTGTAAATGAGAGCACTTTTTAATGGCGCACCATTATGTGCCAGCTGAAAGACGGGCGGGTTCAAGTCTGGAAAGATCAGCTTCATTTTCCTCAGTCGAGAAGCTGAACGCTGCAGAATCCATCTTCCTTTTGTGCTGCGTGAGACTGTGAGGCGGAGAAACAAATGGTGAAGTGCTTTTCCCACATTGTCCAGGGTCGAACAAAAAGGGAAGGAAAACTTACCAAGGATTTCCATTTCCTGCCTTTGCAGTTAAACACAAGTGTGTGTGTGCGTGTGTGTGTGCGTGGTTTAATGGCTGAAGAATTTAAGCAGCTGTCCCCATTCCTGTGTTTGTGTAAAGGGGCCCACTGCTGGGATCTGAACCAATCAACTGGTCGAAGTCACACACACAGAAGTTCTTGTTTTTTTGTTGTTGTTGTTTTGTTTTGTTTTTTTTACACTTTCTACACTCTCGATCTCTGCAGGATCAGTGCGTATAATCAATTATTGTTCCTCATGTTGTTTCACACACAGAGCTGTCAACGTTTAACGATGACGCTTGAACTGGAAACAGCAGCGATCCAACATTCTTAAATATTACAATCTCCCCTCTGAAGTCATGTGACCTCATCCACTGTCAAAGCATCTCCGCTGCTCATCTCCTGTGGTGTGGCGCAGGTTCATGAAGAACTTGACGGGACTGTGTTTTGCTTGAGGTCTTGAAGAAATCAACAGGACGACACACTGATTGGACCGTTTCAAACTCGATGATAAAGAGAGATTCAGACCGTTTCAGCCACCCTGAACCCATCAACCCGGAGGAGCTGCACGTGAGGATGCAAATGCCTGAATCACGTGACCCAAGTACACAGATGCGTGATTGAGTCATGTGTGAAGTGGGCTGGTCATCGTCCAGAAGATTCACAGTGAACAAGTGGGCGTGTCTGCGCAGGGTCCAGACCGGACTCTCTACGCAGGGTCCAGGCCAGACTCTCGGGTAAGGCTCCAAGTCAGACTCTCTACGCAGGGTACAGGCCGGACTCTCGGGTAAGGGTCCAGGCCGGACCCTCTGCGCAGGGTCCAGGCAGTCTCTCTGCACAGGGTTCAGGCCGGACTCTCGGGTAAGGGTCCAGGCTGGACTCTCTGCGCAGGGTCCAGGCCGGACTCTCTGCGCAGGATCCAGGCCAGACTCTCAGGGTAAGGGTCCAGGCCAGACTCTCGGGTAAGGGTCCAGGCCAGACTCTCGGGTAAGGGTCCAGGCCAGACTCTCTGCGCAGGGTCCAGGCCGGACTCTCTGCGTAGGATCCAGGCCGGACTCTCGGGGTAAGGGTCCAGGCCGGACTCTCGGGTAAGGGTCCAGGCCGGACTCTCGGGTAAGGGTCCAGGCCACTCTCTCTGCACAGGGTCCAGGCCGGACTATCTGCACAGGGTCCAGGCCAGATTCTCTGTGCAGGGTCCAGGACCGACTGTCTGGGCAGCTGGAGATAGAGACTGGAATGGTCTGCACAAAGAGCAAGGCACATCAAAACTGTACCAAGACCTCTGAAAACAAAATCCTTCTTCCAAACATAGTTTTCTGTTCCATTATACTGTCTACAGCTCCAGATGTCTGAGGGTTTTTTCCTCACACTTGTCCTGGGTTGAGGAGTGAACAGTAACACGGATCAACTTCAACGATGCAAGATTCATTCTGTCTTTTATTCCCACGTAACGCCAGACCAGAATACTAATGGATGACTTTCAGTGTAAGTAAGAAAGGTGCTGATAGATCTGGACAGAACTTCCTGTCTCTTGATCTCGATGGATCCACCTAATGGACTGAAATGTGTGACATTGTCAGCATGTTTCATGCCCACAGTGAGAATTCAGCGAAGCTTTGATGCCATTAAACACCTCCAAGCTTTGGATGAAGCAGATGGGCAATTACTTGTTTTGGTTTGGCGCTCGGACGCATCCTGATTTGGGGCGGGAGGTGGACTGGGCCAGAGGTTACTTGTTGCAGGAGCTTCTTGTGTTCAGTAGAGAAGAAATCAGAGTGACGCAGCCAGCTGCATGTCAGTGCTGTCCACTCGAGATGATTAATGACCGCAGACTGTGTCGGACGGAACCAGAGAGAAGCCAAGGCTCCGGTTGGCTCACTGGGCGAAAGACGAGCATTTGAGTCCGGGAACAAACCCCACACGTCCGGCTCCATCCAGTCCATGGTGACACTCTAAATGGGAAATGATGACATACAGGAAGTACTGGCCCGCTTGATATTTCCCACATTTTAATTTGTTTATGCCATTTCAAATACAAAATTAAATCAGGCTTCTCAGTTTAAAAATTTCTAAAATTATCTTCAAGATTAATGTAGCGTGTAAATTGTGCACCGGAAAATCCAAACATGTAGCCAAGTTAGCGCAAGCTAACTGCTAATGAAAACACTAACCACTCCTCAGATTCACACAGGAGTAAAATAATGAGCTGAAATTCGCAACGGTTGCACTTAAAAATTAGCAGGAGTGTTAGACAGGTAACAGAAATAAAATTAAGGATTACAATCTTGTATTAATTAGAAGAGTGCCGTTCAAGCCAGACACCAAGGAGGCCGTCCGTCCGGAGAGAATGTTGCCAGGTCAGTGTTGCCACATCAGGTCAGCAGCAGCAGTTATACAGCTTCATGATGAAGTGGTATAGAGGAGGATTTTCTTTCACCCAAATATCAACTCCAGGCTTACATCTCATACGTACCTTCTGGCAAATTGAAGCTGAACTTTCAGGTCTTCTTTTAAGAAAATGTGACTCTCGTCATGTGACCTATAATTTGAATAAGAAGTGATTTGTGAAACCAGGTGTTTTGAAATCGCCCAAAAAGTCACCTGAAGTGAGTGTTTAAAAACTGTTTTTGCAACATTTGATTTTTTAAATTTTTTTTATTTTTTGTGAAGCTTGTTTCAATTACAGTGTAAATTTTTCAGTTCACTACTTCAAATTGTGTCATTCACAGGGTAACAGAACTGCTGTCTGTTCCTCTGGGATTTTGACCGGCACCTCGTTGTCTGACTATCCTACCTTGACGACCGATGTTATATACAACCCCTGGCAAAAATTATGGACTCACCGGCCTTGGAGGATGTTCATTCAGTTGTTTAATTTTGTAGAAAAAAGCAAATGGCAACTTTCTGGCTTTAAGAAACACTATAAGAAATCAAGAAAAAAAGATTGTGGCAGTCAGTAACGGTTACTTTTTTAGACCAAGCAGAGGAAAAAAATATGGAATCACTCAATTCTGAGGAAAAAATTATGGAATCACCCTGTAATTTTCATCCCCAAAACTAACACCTGCATCATATCAGATCTGCTCGTTAGTCCTGCATCGAAAAAGGAGTGATCACACCTTGGAGAGCTGTTGCACCAAGTGGACTGACATGAATCATGGCTCCAACACGAGAGATGTCAATTGAAACAAAGGAGAGGATTATCAAACTCTTAAAAGAGAGTAAATCATCACGCAATGTTGCAAAAGATGTTGGTTGTTCACAGTCAGCTGTGTCTAAACTCTGGACCAAATACAACAACATGGGAAGGTTGTTAAAGGCAAACATACTGGTAGACCAAGGAAGACATCAAAGCGTCAAGACAGAAAACTTAAAGCAATATGTCGCAAAAATCGAAAAATGTACAACAAAAGAAATTAGGAACGAATGGGAGGAAACTGGAGTCAACATCTGTGACCGAACTGTAAGAAACCGCCTAAAGGAAATGGGATTTACATACAGAAAAGCTAAACGAAAGGCATCATTAACACCTAAACAGAAAAAAACAAGGTTACAATGGGCTAAGGAAAAGCAATCGTGGACTGTGGATGACTGGATGAAAGTCATATTCAGTGATGAATCTCGAATCTGCATTGGGCAAGGTGATGATGCTGGAACTTTTGTTTGGTGCCGTTCCAATGAGATTTATAAAGATGACTGCCTGAAGAGAACATGTAAATTTCCACAGTCATTGATGATATGGGGCTGCATGTCAGGTAAAGGCACTGGGGAGATGGCTGTCATTACATCATCAATAAATGCACAAGTTTACGTTGATATTTTGGACAATTGAAAGGATGTTTGGGGATGATGAAATCATTTTTCAAGATGATAATGCACCTTGCCATAGAGCAAAAACTGCAAAAACATTCCTTGCAAAAAGACACATAGGGTCAATGTCATGGCATAGGGTCAATGTCAATGAGCAGATCTGATTTGATGCAGGTGTTAATTTGGGGGATGAAAATTTACAGGGTGATTCCATAATTTTTTCCTCAGAATTGAGTGATTCCATATTTTTTTTTTCCTCTGCTTGGTCTAAAAAAAGTAACCGTTACTGACTGCCACAATCTTTTTTCTTGATTTCTTATAGTGTTTCTTAAAGCCAGAAAGTTGCCATTTGAAATGACTTTAGTTTTGTGTCATGTCTGTGATCTGCTTTTTTTCTACAAAATTAAACAACTGAATGAGCATCCTCTGAGGCCGGTGATTCCATAATTTTTGCCAGGGGTTGTACATTGGTGATGCTCTAGTGGTTAAACGTTGGGCTTGAGACCAGAGGATCCTCAGTTCAAATCCCAGCCTGACCTGAAAGTCACTAAGGCCCCTTGGGCAAGGTCCTTAATCCCCTAGTTGCTCCCGGTGTGTAGGCAGCACCCTGACATTGGGGTGAATGTTATTATAAAGTGCTTTAAGCGTGTGATGCAGATGAAAAAAGTGCTATATAAATGCAGTCCATTTACCATATATATATATATATATATATATATATATATATATATATATATATATTATACACACACCGGTCACTTGCTAGTACTGGGTTGGACCCTTTTTTGCCTTCAGAATTGCCTTATTCTTGGTGTCATAGATTCAACGTTCCTCAGAGATGTTGGTCCATAGTGACATGATGACATCACGCAGTCTGTCCATTCAACCAGTCTGTCTGTTCTCCTCTGACCTCTGACATCAACAAGCCATTTTCATCCACACAGCTGCCGCTCACTGGATATCTTCTCTTTTTTGGGACCATTCTCTGTAAACCTTAGAGGTGGTTGTGGGTGAAAATCCCAGTAGATCAGCGGTTTCTTAAATACTCAGACCAGCCCGTCGGGCACCAACAACCATGCCACGTTGTCACTTAAATCCTCTTTCTTCCCCATTCTGATGCTCGGTTTGAACTTTAACAAGTCGTCTTCACCGCGTCCACATGACTAAATGCACTGAATTGTTTATTAGCTATTTGTGTTAACAAGTAATTAATCAGGTGTACCTAATGAAGTGAGTGTATTTATTCGTCTTTGTACATTTTTTTTTTTTTTCGCCTGTTATGTAACTGAGTGTTCTGTCAGTTTTGGGTTTTCTGTTCTGTTAGAATAGCAAATGGTCACCTTGGTGAGTTTAGGTCTGCTTGAGTTTTTTTCCTGTAGAATAGTAAAAAAAAAATAACTGACACCTTTTTTCCTCCTTCCCGCTGTCACCAGTGTGCTTGCTCATGGGCGTCTCAGGTCTCGATCATTTGTAGGACTTTAAGGTGACTGATGAATTAAACCCATATTCTTTCCTGGATGTCTCTCAAAACAGATATATTTCTTATCTTGTAGCTTTAATCATTGCAAATTATTCCATTTATTGTGTGATTATTGACGTATTTTTTTCTGTATATACGTCGATGAGCTTTGTGTGTCTTTCATCATGTAATCTGTTTTTTTCCTGTGCATTTTTAAAAATCTTAGGTTTGTATTTCCTTATTGTAACACGTCAGATTGAACCTTCTGATGATGTTGGACGTATTTGAAGTATTGTCGGTAGTGAGTGGCGTCCCAGCAGGACGTGACAGGAAGTCCCTAACTGCAACCCTGAGACCGAGCATTCTGTCCACACCAATTACACCCTGACTGGACCTCTGGGGATCCGCGTACGGGTTCTGTTACTCTCTGCTGCCGCCGCCCTCTTGCCAGGCACACAATAGGAACATTCTCTTTGATAGGACCTCGTGTATTCACACCTCACAGCTTCTGGAACCAGGCAGGACCTGGTCCTGGTCTGTTTCCAAACCAAAAGGTGTTTGGGAGGAAACCCATTTGTCCTTTTTGTTCACTGGTGGATTAAAGCGGTTTTTCACACCGTGTTGGGTTTGTTAGTATCAGAAACAGTTGAGTTAAGTAGTCTCAGTCCTCGCTTTAATTCAGATGGAAAACTCTCAGCACGGGTCTGATTTCGCTTTCTGAGTAATTCTCGTTTTTTTCCTCCCATGTCATTCTTCCTTTTGTTTCCTTTCCTTTCTTCCTCCTCGTTTACACCCTCCCTCCTCCGGCTCTGTTTATTGTGCTACATTTACAACTGCTGAAACCTGATAAGACCGCGCAGGATCGGGCGGAGGCTGGATGAAGATGGGGGAGGTGGCGATGCGTTAGGGGCCTCCTGTCCCTCACAGGATGATTAATGGTCTCCCAATAAGTGGGGCCAGCGTTTTTGATAGGTCAGAGCTGATGGGCAGCAGACGACGGCGAGCCCAGTCGCGTGTCTGTACGTGTGAAAAGGAGCAACGTAAAAAAGTCTGGGATGAAGGGACAGACGTGGAAACTGCAGTAGGAGGTTTGGAAGGGCAGACGGAGTTCCACGGCGACATAGGAGGAGGTGAAAAGGGGGCAGGGCTTCATAGAAACGTGACACGGCCCTATTGGGGGAAGCGCTTTGTCGGTGGGCTGAATGAGCTCCCCGACCACAGATAGCCTGGAAAAACCTTTGGAAGACCTTGAACTAGTAGCTGGGTTCCTGCCAGGAAATGTGGGAACCCCAATGCTTGATGGATTCCACTGACTCTCTCCGGACGCATGCTCCTCCCCTGTGTTTGTCATCAAAGGCCGTCATATTGGTATATTTGAGAGTTGAGGTTATCTTTGACTTTTCTAAACCCCACCCGGTAGTTGGCAAATTATAGTCCAGCCTTTGGAACCAAACCCATCTTCCATAGCTCGGTTCTCTGCGCACTTGTGGTTTTCCTGACGTATGTGTGTGTTAAAATCTTAAAGCTTCATTTCTGTACATTATCAACTTTCTGTTCTTTCTTCTTCCCGGATTGAGTCCTTGAGCCGGTCCTGATCCCGGCCTTCCACTCTGCTGTGCACCTTTAATTTGCACCGTGTTGGGGGATTTTTATGACTGTAACTTGAGTAACTGAGAAACGGTCAGTTGCAGTTTCTCTGTAGTTCTTCTTTTGTCTTCTGGAATATTTTGGCAAGTGTTTCCCTCCTGTTACCTGGAGGAGCTGTACCCGAGAGCTAAACCCCAACCTCTGGTACTGAAAAATGAAGCTGACACTGAAGCACCAAAGCCTGCATTTCTTGAATGGCCTCTTGAGGCTACCCTGCAGAACCAAGTCACTCCCTGATACCCCATTTTAAATTGTCCAACTTACAGTTAATTTAACATGCTTGGGTCGCTACAGTGGTGAAATTTTAAATAATTTAGCAAATTTAAGCTAACTTAAGACATGAAATTATGAATAATTAGGGGTGTGGTTTACTTTGAGTGACAGCTGTATGTCAGCATGTCATGTGCAACTTTTTTACAACTTTGAGCAACTAACATGCAATCGCTGGCTAGCTTGAGCAGTAGACTCTGTGGTGTTTTAGTTTTCACTTTGATGTCTACGCGTTTTTTGCCGTCAGATTGTAAAACAACTTCGATTTTTATTTGAATTTCGTTTATTACCACGTTTAATTTTTCTTCCTAAAAAGGTAAATATGATACAATGGCATGAGCTCACACTCCCGTGTGACAGCAGTAGTAGCCAGTTTATTGTCATCTCAGGGTTGCGTGCGACCACAATGCTTCAAATTCTGATCACTTCATCTTCATGTTAATATCCACTCTGGTGCGAAGTTGGAGCTTCTGTTGTGGATTTGTCTGTGAGTTCTTGTGTTCAGAGATTGAACCAGAGTTTCTTGTGTTTTTCGAACTCTGCCACCACGGGAATTTTATGTGACACCATCGTTGTTTCACGTTTCACTGAGTGGCTCTCGGTCAGCGCCCATTGCTGTCGGTGTTTCTGCATCTGCGTCCTGCAAGTGCTTTTAAAGCGGCGTTTCCTGGCATCCACGCCCCCACTGACAGATGGCAAAAAATGCATTACAGCCCCCCGGACGAGCCCCGAACCCCCACTGGAGTCCTGAGCTCACTTCCAGTGCGCCGCTTCTTCCTGATCTGAGTGCAGAGCGGACGCCAGCTGCACGGTTCCAAAATGATTCACCATCTCTGATTAGAAACCGAGAATGGAGATTCTTTTACAAAGTGCGACTTGCAAAGATGTGCCACCATCTTCTGATACTTCATGTCCCATGATGCACTGCAGATCACATAATCTTTAATCTCACTGCATGAAGCTTTAAATCCAGAGCGAAACTCCTTTTTTTTTTTTTTTGATTTGTATTGTTTGCGATTTATGAAATGAAACATTGAGTTGCTTCTAAATGCGACTCTGCTTCATGAATCTGCTTCGTGAATCTCTTGAGATCAACTTGAGCTCGGTTGTCATGGATTCCAAGCTAATTAGCATTGATGGGCGCTGCTATAATTTCAGAGATGAATGGCTTTGCTGTTTAAGCGTGTTCCCCTCTCTGTCTCCTGTATTGATCGGTGCTGCTGGGGCCGATCATCTGATGGCTTTATCTGTCAATTTGTGTGAGTATTGATTGCAGTTTGCCTTGTTTCCAAATAACAGAGGTTTTTTGGGGGGGGGGGTTTTTTCGGCGAGCGGCGCTGCTGCTGTACCTGGCAGTAAAAAAAAAACAAAACCACTTTTGACTACTTTTTGTGAATTAAAGTGGATTTTTGATTTACAACATTATGAAATATAAAAGTGATTATCATCTGTTCCTCATAGTGTATTTCGGGGGAAACAACTGAAATGACGTTCAGATTAATTTCCTATCAAACTTTAACTTTGCACTGTGCACTGCTGCTATAATCAATAACCACATGACGCAGTTTAGACGTTAATGCTTCTGACTTCTATTTTGCTCCGCCCACATGTCGCTGTCTTTCATTCTAACTTGCCGTTTGTAATAACTGTAGAGCTGGGTGATGGTAAGTCCATTCGGTGGCTCCCTTGTTTTCACTCGGGGTCACCACAGCAGATCGAAAGTGGATCTGCATGTTGATTTTTGGCACAAGTTTTATGATGGATTCCTTTCCTGATGCAACTCCACATTGCATGGAGAAAGGTGGAAGGGGCGGGATATGACTTCAAAATAATGTCACGATGGTTTGCATTTTGTAAAGTGAGATAGTATTATATCACGGTAGTGTTTGTTTGCAATTTCAATTTTTTCAATTTATTTTAATTTATATAATAAAATCACAACAAAGTTGCCTCAAGTCGCTTCACACAAGTATGGTGTAACACTCTAAAACTCTGTAAAAACACTGTAAAACACTGTAAAACTCCCTCTGATGATTTGAGGAAGAAACCTCAAGCAGACCAGACTCAAATGCGTGACCCTCTGCCTGGGGCCATGCTAGTGGCACAATAGACAATACAGGAAATTTTGGAAGTCCATGCTGGTGTCCCACGACAACGACCCCTTTACCTCATCGTGTTGGGTTCGACAATTTTAAACCTGCGCTGTGTTTTAATTTTTCAAATCTGCTCCTTCAGAATCTGGATGAAAAGTTTTTTTTTTACTCACCTGTCTGTTTAATTAGCGATTCACAGAGGCTTAAATGAGCCGACCGCACAAAAAGCCGCCAGTTCAAACAAAACAATACCTGTTTAACCCTTCCCATGACGTCATGGGAAGGATTAAATGGGAAGACAGACATCTTTCTTGTCCTGTTGCATATGTGAATCAAAACTTTGACGTCTTTCACACAGAAACTGGAGTGTCAGGTTTAGAGTGGTTTCTGTTCGAGACCAGGATCAGCACTTTCAACATGTTGAAATCGGTTTCATCCTGTTTTGCTAAATTGTTTAAAAGCCTCCCTGAAAATACCAATGTGTACATAAAAGTTAAATAATAATAGTCAAAGGTGTGCAGACAAACCCAAACTCTCCTCCAGCCTTCAGTCCTCTCCTATATAAACTCCTCGTGTGACTGTAAACGACATTAGAAGGCGTCATATAAATCATTGACTTTTTGGTTGTTGAGATATACACAAAAAAGTTTTTTTTTTTTCCCCCCAGACCATATTTTCCTTTGACTAAACTACTCTTGATATCTATGCAAGACTCACCAAGTTTGAAAGAATCCATCCAGCTGTTATCTTGCCCACACACACGCACGCACACACACACACTCCCTTGCATGTCGCTGCGTAACTGGCGTGCAGTGCATATGAGCATATTTTAGAATACCCAAATACTCAGGTCACTCAGTTTTCAGCATTGCTAACCTCCCTGCCACCAACTGCATGGGTGCAAACGATATATTTGGGTATTAAAAAAAAATTTAATGAGCGTATTTATTGTCAGAGTTCTGCCAGTCATCACTGGCAGAACTCGGGGTGCTTCAGGGATGAGATTTTTCCACGGATCCGCGGATTTCCGCGGATTTGACGGTCCCGGGGGTCGATTTTGTGAAATGTCCAAATCCGTTGAGAAAATTTAAAAGGGGGGGGGGGGGGGGGGTTAAGAATGCAAAAAAAAATTAATGCCAGGAGTACCTTTGTTTAATAAAATTGTCGTCTATTCAGAACACTGAGTGGTCTTTGTTTGTTATTGCCGACGCAGCAAGTTCGATCAGTCCGTCAGTCAGCCGAACGCGGAAGTAACGCTGTGCTGATCAGTGACCAGTATGAAGTAGGTGCACAATGAGCATGTAGTGTAAGGGAGGTAACTGTGTAGTCTTTCAATGTCCAATATTCGGTAGTTTTCCCTCCAACAAATCATAAAAACCGAGACGGTATCGAAGCGCAGTCGAAGCTATTACTTACGCACGTTTTCATTGGTTATTGCAAAGCTTATGACCAATCAGCGCAAAGGTTATATATGTGTTTCTCCCGCCCTTACATGTATGTTTGTTGAGAAGTGTGCCATGCTGAAAGTGGAGAATGCTGAAAAATCAAGTAAGTCTAGTTATGAAAAAAAATTTTGGTCACAAAAATACACATGTACAGTAGTTGGTCTTAGTAAGGGTTTACAGTTTGAATTCTAGATATGAACACCTGGCATTTATAGTAGTTTTTAATATGATTTTAGTGCAATTTACATGTTTTAAAACAGCAAAAATGCTTTGGCTTAAGGGGGACTTCGTCCCCCTGACCCCCTGGCCAGGGCTCCGCCTTGGACCCGCTGGGGCCTGCGGCCCCTGGACCCTGTGGCCCCTGGACCCTGTCTTATTTTCCTCTGAAAATCGAATTTGCCAATCTCATCCCTGGGTGCTTATGCACCCACTTATTTCTGCAAAGTTGAACTTCAGGCACCTTGGTTTAGACCATAGCAGACCGTTCCAGATGCGGCCCTGATTCAGGCTCTGCACAACAAGCTGCTGCACGTCCATCACGACAAAACCATCACATGGACAGTGTTAAAAAAAAATTCAAATCACAAAGATTTATACTTTTTTTGTTTGTTTGTTCAGTATTAAAAAGGTGATCAGCATGCTGTCAAACCACTTTAAAACAGCTTCTCTGTAGATGCTCCAAAATTAATGAGTATTTGTCATTACTTGCATTTTAATTTTTGTTGATGTTAGTAACAACGTATTCCTGTCCTTGTGCAGGTTCCTGTTGGCCTGGTGGGCTGCCAGGCCTGTAATACAGGAGGATCGGAACTTTATTTTCTGCACAGGCTGGTTGAATTAAATTGTGTTCGTAGTTTTACCGCTGCTTTATGGTCCGTGTTGTCTTTTTGAATTCATAACAAGCTTTAGAATTCCATTGAAATCGTTTGAAACATGGGTTTGATGTCAGATGTGGAAAGAGGAAGAAAGAATAGTTTTTGCAGAATTTCTCAGTGATTTTAATTTGAATCTCTGTGTTTTCTTAAATACGGTGAAGAAGGTCAAATGGTGATAAACTGGCGGTAAGATGTGGGTGGTTTTAAGGGAGCTTTGAGGTTGCGCCGTCTGAGTTCTGCAGCGGAACAACAAGAGTCTTGGTTTGAGTCCTGAGCCCCGCCCTCTTCAACACGCCATTGTCATGATGCCGTGAAAAACACATTCCTCACATTTCTACAAGGAGCAGAGCTCGAGGCTTATTAGGACACGTTCCTCTCTCTCCATCTTCTGATCAGATGAACAGCTCTCACACATTCACACTCTGTCTGTAGTTGTGAGGACCAGCCAACCTGTCTTCACAGTGATGGTTTAAAACCAAAATTTGCCCATATAACTATCTAAAAATGCACACGAACACATGCACGTGCATGCATGCTCTCACACACACACACACACACACTCGTGCATATAAACACAGAGAGATAAATGATATACGAGGTCTGTCCATAAAGTATAGGTCCTTTTTATTTTTTTCAAAAACTATATGGATTTCATTCATATGTTTTTACGTCAGACATGCTTGAACCCTCGTGCGCATGCGTGAGTTTTTCCACGCCTGTCGGTGACGTCATTCGCCTGTGAGCACTCCTTGTGGGAGGAGTCGTCCAGCCCCTCGTCGGAATTCCTTTGTCTGAGAAGTTGCTGAGAGACTGGCGCGTTGTTTGATCAAAATGTTTTCTAAACCTGTGAGACACATCGAAGTGGACACGGTTCGAAAAATTAAGCTAGTTTTCTGTAAAAATTTTAACAGCTGATGAGAGATTTTGAGGTGATACTGTCGCTTTAAGGACTTCCCACGGTGCGAGACGTCGCGCAGCGCTCTCAGGCGCCGTCGTCAGCCTGTTTCAAGCTTAAAACCTCCACATTTCAGGCTCTATTGATCCAGGACGTCGTGAGAGAACAGAGAAGTTTCAGAAGAAGTCGGTTTCAGCATTTTATCCGGATATCAAACAAAGCGCCAGTCTCTAAGCAACTTCTCAGACAAAGGAATTCCGACGAGGGGCTGGACGACTCCTCCCACAAGGAGTGCTCACAGGCGAATGACGTCACCGACAGGCGTGGAAAAACTCACGCATGCGCACGAGGGTTCAAGCATGTCTGACGTAAAAACATATGAATGAAATCCATATAGTTTTTGAAAAAAATAAAAGGACCGTTACTTTATGGACAGACCTCGTAAATGTGCATTAAATCTGTTGTTCTTCAGATGAGGCAGAGACTTCAGCCTTCACGTGTTCAAACCATTTCATCCAAACTTAATTTTTTAGACATGTGACATATTAATCAAGTATTTTACCTCACTGTTGCTGAGAGTGTGGTATTTATTATTCTGCGCTGATGTCCATGGTGATCCGCTGTCCTCCATCGCTGGTCTGTGATTTTGTTTTAAATGTGGCTGAAACGTCATCGTTTTATTTATTTTTCCCCATCATCCTTGATGTACTTTGGACACTCAAAAATGCAGAAATGTTTCATATAAACTTCAGGATCAGAGTTAAAATTCCTGATTGGATCACTGCTTCAGTTGGGATAACCAGCGCAACCCTTTAACAAACCATTTAAACGCTCCACCAGGTGGCGCTCTACATCCGGTGATGTCCTCTACATGCTCGTGGTGTAAGATGGATAATGTTCTTTGAGGACGCCCAGAACATCCTCTGAGATTTTCCTGTAATTGGACGGGAGAAGAGGTTGTGCTCTTACTTTAAAATAATGAAACTCGTTGTCCGTTTGGATTTTCTGGAATACGTGTGAATTCGTCCGGAGGATCAGGGACTCGGATCCTCGGGAGGTCTGCAGGTGATGGAGCTACTTTCTGTGCATCTCTGTGGAATCTGAAGGACTCTGCAGACCCTGAAGGTGGCCTGCAGCAGCAGCTGTTCGTGTTTGGGGTCCAGTTAGCCGAGCTTGGATTACAGCGCTAGAACCCATCTCATTTTTCACGCTGTCCGCCCTTTTCACTCTCCCTCCCCCTCCGGTTCACCAGGTGACCCATCTTCATGACTCCTGGAGGAGTCGTGTTTCTCTATTTAGTCTTCTTCGTGTCCGTATCTGGCGTTCCTGGTCCCACTGAGGAGAAGGTTCTTCCTCTGTGGTTAGAATAGAGATTTATTGTCACCTGTAATCCAAGTCCTAATCGTGTCCTTATTTGCGGTTTGAGCTGCAGCTGGTGAAATTTACAGCTTGTTTGGAGCTCTGCCAGGTTCCTGCAGCAGGTTGAAGTCGGATGTCGGCTGCCTGCAATAATTCTCCCTGAAAACTTCTCTTCAGACAACTTATTCCTGAATGTTACACTTTGTACCGGGTGAAGAAAAAGCGCAGCAGCAGGCTTCTGACGCCGTTTGGTCTTTGATCAGGACTTGCGTTGTCTGGTTCTGAGGTCTGATGGGATCAGGACTACAGCAGCCATGAGGACGTCATGAAAAATGGACATTTCAGCCTCCTGGAAGCTTCAAGCAGATGTAGAAACCAAACCGGTGCAGGACATTTTAACTAATTAATTTGCGAGTTAATTTATTTGCACTCTGCGTTACGTGTTGTTCTAAAAGTCAAAATCACAAATCATAGCAGATTAAAGGGATCAGAGAGGTTAATACATGTTCTGCGTGTATTAAAATGAGTGTTTTCATTTTTGTCGTTATCTTGGAGGAATCACATTAATCATATTCTAATGTTTAGCCTTTTTTTCTTTCCTTAGTGTTAATTTAAGATTCTCACTAATGAAAATGTCATTTTGGGCCCTATATTGATGAACAATAAGCACAACCAGTTGCATAAGTACATTTGGGGTATGTCCAAAATCCACTTTATTTTCACAGCGTGTCATCAAAACAGAAAGTCGGGGGGGGGGGGCTTCATCAGTCACAGTTGTGGTTTGAGTATAACATGAATTAAACTAATCAGATTGCTGTCTGTCTTTGCCTGTAACGTCTGTGTATGGGTCACGTTCTGACTGCGTCTTTATTATTAGCGTTTTGGTTGTCATCTTTGTGGTGAATTATTCTCCTTCATTATCATGTCTCCTTGTGAATTCTCTTTTTTCTGCATTTTATTCTGAAAAGTCTCCCTTGTGCTTTGTGTTAGCTTTACTTCCTTTTCATGGGCACTCAAGCTTCTAGTTCATGTTCGCACTCATTTCCTTGTTTATTGAGTCACGAGCTATATAACGTTCACAACCCATCACTCCAGCGCCAAAGGTCTTGCTGCCTCTCTTGTCTTCTCGTATACTTCTTCTGTATTTGACTTCCTGCTGGTCTGTTGTCTGTCGACACTGTCTTTTTTTATGTTTGCTAACTGCTTTTTGTCTCTTAGCCTGGTCTTCTTGATCGCAGACACTGTTACTATGCGGACTGTTTTCATTGGGTTAATCGGTCCTTCTGCCTGTTTCTCTGGATTACTCACCTGCCTACGTCCCCAAGAGTTCTGTATCACATCAGAGTGCTCTAATGCTGCTGTGTTTTCTTGCTTTGGGGACACCAGTTGTGCTAAATCCACTACATGCGGGAGTGCGCTTGCTGTTTAGACAGCAGGTTCCAATGAAAGGTCTTCGGGCGAGTTAAAGAATTTGCACCAACACATCGAAGTGTGCAAGTGGTGAGCGGCCACCAAAGCTCCCTGAGGTGATGTAGTGAAGCAATAAGGTGAAATTTACATTTTTCCATCATTTACTTTATTTTGTTTAATTGTTGTTTTCACTTTGATTTCATTGGGTGTAGTGTGTTGTGAACCGGGGGTGGTGGCCAAGTGGTTAGTGCACTTGTTTCTGGTGCGGAAGGTATCCGGTTCAATCCCCACGCCTGCTCCTTATCAAGTTGCATCAGGAAAAGCATTAGGCGTAAAACTTATAAATTCAGCATGCAAATCTGCCTTGGGTTTGCTGTGGCAACGCTGAGTGCAAAACAAGGGAGCATCCGGCGGGACTTTTATGTGTGTTGTGAACCCGCCTATGTAAGGTGCATCTGAATCTTGTGCTGCAGAAAAACTCTGTGCTTGATTTTAGACCCGGTTTTTGTTGTCTGCGGTGCAGTCGCTATCTGCTGCCTCATGTTGAGCGTTGAGTGTGCTCACGATTTATAGAACGTGGGTGCTGAATGTGAGAACGACAACTGCTGTGAGAACAACAATTGGAAACTGCGCTTCTCAGATTGGGTGGAAGCTTGCTCCACATGAAAAATGTGGCGCAATCCAAAGATAAACCGGTGAACGAGTTTGATGCGCTCACGAACTCCGGCGTTCATGTTTGATTGTTAGTGTTGTTTTGGGAAGGAGGGCGTGGCTTCTTCTTTGTGTCGTTTGATGTTGTCTCGAAGATATGCTTGTGTGCTTACATTTGATGACAAAACGTGAGACTCAGCCCTCATGTGGTTTCAGAATGTGTGATTGTTTTTCTGTGATTGACGCGTCCGCCTTACCGCCGGCCCCGCCTCCATGTAAATGATGAGAAGAAAACCTCTGATTATTGAGTTGATGCTTGAATCAGCTTCGTACCTGCAGTGTGGTGTTACTCCATGTGGGGCTTCATGCGGTCTGACACTTGGTATGAACGCGTCAGTTCGGTGAGTGTTCAATTCACCGAAAGATAGCAAAGACCAAACGCTGAAGACGTTTTTTGTTTTTTTTACCTTTTATGTTTAAAATCAAACACAGCCGGTTCTGGAGCGCATCGCTGTATACGCACGTATAAACTAAACGCTCCGTTGGCCCTGTGTAAAGTAAACTGTCGACTTGGGGAGTCCAGATGCTCGACTCGTTCATGAAGACTTCAGTCTGGCAAACTGACAAGAATAAAGTGCTTTGAACTGAACATGAACACAAACATTATAAAGTGTAATACTCTTTAATACGTTTTACCATGTTTACAGATAAACAACAGTTTGTCATGTGGACAGAAAAGTATGTCATAATACCACAAGTACCAGCTGTGTTATAAGTAATACTGTTTGTTTATTTGTGTAGTACTTTACAATCAAACATTGAATACCCAGTCAGATAATAGATTAAAAAAATACAGTAATTATAAAGGAAAGTAAAGACTGGATGCCTTTTTGGTACCAGGAGTATCCGTGACTACCGCAGGGTTTGCCGTCAGACGTAGAGTCTACGTTTTGGACAGTTTGTCTCATCTCACCGATGGTCTCGTCTTTCTCCAGCTGTGTTCCTGCTACACCTTCCTATCTACTTTTATTTATTTTTTTACTTTATACTTAAGAGAGAAGTTGTCATGACGCCATTTTTTTATCACAGAATTGTTGTTCTTGGTTTTCTGTAATTTGCTTTCCCACTGATCTCCCCGTTTCCGTGTTTGGAGTAGTGATCAGCAAATCCAGCCGAGAAGGTTTCAGGTCAATCACCATGGACTTAGTCATATACGTATCTTGTCCACGAAACGAAACTTTCTCTATACAATCGCTTTGTTTGTCATTTTAAAAAACGTGAATGCATGAATACGGCATTGTTTCAAGAAAAAATTGCATCTGGCTTTTCACGTGAGGTAAATATGCCCTACAATTGGATTTTGGAAAACCATGTGACGGTGAACCAATTCTGATTGGACACTCACATTACGCACATCATCAACAGCTTCTATGAGGAGTACAAAGATGGCCGATGGCTGGCTCGAACGTTCTGCGCAGTTAACTTTTCAGCAAAAAAAAAGTAAGTTTCTATCTCATATCATTCAAAAGTTATTTATAATTTAGTAAAGTTTGGTCTTAGCGGTCGTATACGACGGTGTCGGCCCAGAGGGTTAAAGCACTGGGATGAAGTGCTCCTCAGTGCCATGCGAGTGATTTCTTTTTTTAAAACCGGAAACGCATCCATTACAGTTTTGCTGTGATATTACAGTGAAGGACATTAACAGTCAACAGGAAGTAATGCCATCAGGGTCTTGCGCTTTAACGTCTGAGACTGTTGTGCTATTGTTGGGTTTCGTTTGGATTGATGGCACCAGAAAATGTTCCTGACAAAATGTTATTGCAAGTTTTCTGTCCATGTCCATACATTGTCCTGTCGTGCAGGAATAGTGATTCTCAACATTGCGAACTTGACTTCTGGCGTGCTGGTTATAAACACTTAAAATGCCAGACTGTTTGCTTTGAAGGGCTGTTAGTGAAGGTGAATTCAGGACCTGGGGTCAAAGTAAAACTTATGACAGTATTGTGGTGCAGTGGTCGAGGGTTTAAAGGTCACCCATGAGACAGACAACTGGTTTTGCATCAGTAAGTATATCCAGTGTAAAACTTGTGCCAAATCAGCATGTGGAAACCAGCTCCTCAGTGGTGGCACCGATCCAGATGGGAGCGGCTGAAAGAGGCGCACTGTTAACTGTGTCGTATTTGATGGAATATTGACTTTCTGAATCTAAAATAAAATTTCACAATAATGAAAACTGTTTAATCTTGACAGTAATTTAATAATTTGCAGAGAGCTTCTCAATTGATATGGGGATCCAAAACACAAAGAAGGCAGGCCAAACATGGCCCTCGGGCCCCAAGTTGGGCAGCCCCTCTCATTGTTTTTATTTATTTGTTTGTGTATTGCTGATGTTCTCCTCGGTCAGACTCGAACTGCTGAAGGCTCGCCGTGTGGCTCCTGTGTTCACTGCGGAGGAAGGACTTTGGGAGTGGCTGAGGGGCCCTCAGCTGCAGGACTTCCCACCACAGTGACCTCTGACCCCGTGTGCCATTAATCACTAGGATCCTGATGGCCTTGTCTCAGGGGGAAAATCAGGAGGGGGCAAAGGATGATGGGAGGTGAAGCCTGCAGCCAATTACAGATTTGCATGCAGCAGCCAGAGTGGACAAATCACAGCTTTACCAAGAGATGAAATACAGAAGAAGAGTGTGAGCCACCACGGCCGCCGTCCAGGGTGGACAATCTGATCTGGCATCATCAAGGATCCTGTCTCCTGGTCTTGTCTTCCGACAGCAGAGAGACTGAGGTGGGGCAGAAAAAGGAGATCAAAAGGGGAGTCTAATACAGCTAAATGTCCTCAGGGTTGGAAATGGAGCAGATGTTGGACGCCAAAGACAGACCACTCTCAAATTAGGCGCCTCTCTGTCACCTGAGTTGTGCCCCCATGTGGTCAGATGTGATGTCACGTGTTTATTTGTCCCTCAGATCATTTTGTTTGTTCACGTTTCCTAATGGACATTTTGTTCCCAGTGCCCTTTGAGGTGTGCCGAGCACATGACAACCTTTCAATGAAAACAGCGCCACCTTTTGATTTGGAATGGATTTAACTGCTGGCGTGTCACCATGGGGCCGGCGCTCTTCACTTATTTGTTTTTCTCTCTTTGTTGGCGTACAGGCTGGTTTGAAAACACGGCTTCCTGCTGACCTGCAGTTTTAATTCACACATCAATAACCCCTGGCTGACCTCTGACCCCTGCAGTTGTACTAATTGTTTGATGCGGGATTGATGTCCGACACTGCATTAAATAAGTGCGACGACACGACCGGCAGCAGAACATTCCTCATGCTTTGATCCGCTGAATGTTCTGGAAATGCTGCTTCCCTCCCGGAGACACAGCGTCTGCTGTTTACATTTACCTTCAACGCCACGTCAGACACGTTTACGGCGAGCGTGACTGGCACAGCTGAATTCTGAGGACAGAATCCAAAGTATGTCAAGAAATAAGTGCAAGGAAATCAGTTTTATAACATCACAAGAAATTCTAACAAAATGCCCAAGTAAACATACAGTGAAATAAAATAATATTGGAACACTTTGATCAATTTACTGTAAATTAGAACTGTGTGTGTGTGTGTGTGTGTGTGTGTGTGTGTGTGTGTGTGTGTGTGTGTGTGTGTGTGTGTGTGTGTGTGTGTGTGTGTGTGTGTGTGTGTGTCAGACATTCACTGATCTGAGCTCACACTGATGCATTCTTTTATTTTGGCTTTCATATTTTTATTTAATACATTTGACTTCATGACATATATGTGTATACTTGAAACATGCTATGTCAGTCTTATGTGCAAACCATGTCAGAATAGTATTTTTGTTTCTGCACGTTTGTATTTTTAGCAGCACTGACTTGTTTACAACACCTGTTTTTTGTTTGTCACATTTGGAATTTTCTGGGACTACTATAAGGTCTAGTGTCTACACATAAGTATCAATGGACCATATGCTAATTTACTAAATTCTGAAAGTTAGAAAAGGAAATCAGAAAGTCTATCTGGGACCTCAGAAAGCCCATCTGCAATTATTGCTTGATCTCCAAAATCAGTCTGTGCAAGCAAAATTATGTTCAGTATGAGTGTTGTCATTAGTGCCACTTTGAAAATTAAATTCATAAGTAATTTATCCTAAACTTATGATCTGTTGTTTTTCAAACTTATGCAAAAAACAAATCTTGAGAAAAAAATACAGTATGCGATAGTTAATAATTATTAAGAGCCTGTTCTTTCATATTTATGAATACATTTTACGACATTGCAGTTGTTTTGTTTTTTAATGAAAACTCAACCTATCATTCCTTTTTGAGTTCTACACATGTGGTAATACCTTATTTTATTTACACCAGGATGTTAATAAAATCTATGCTGGCTATTCTCAGAATAAAGTACTTATATCCACAGTTTCAAATTGCATAAGTCAAATGGTGTCCACTTTATGGTCTTCTCAAAAGATTAAATTACTGTTCTGGATGCTCAGAATGCATCTGAGTTTATGGGTGATTCTTAGACTACGGGCACTTATTATGTCCTTTGATCATACTGTATGAAAACAGAAAAAGGGGAAATTTCACACTTTTATAGTTATCTTTACAATGAAAGTGTGTTAAGAAATTTGTTCTAGTAGTCTATGATGACTTTTTCACCTTTTTTCAGCATCATTATATGCAAATATTGCCGTTTTGTGCTTGTCCCACACCCAGACTTTTGATCTTCAATGATAAAAATGAATGGTAAAGAAACGTTTTTTTCTAATGTTTTAAAATATCTCTGAATAAATATCAGTAAAATAATCATAATTGGGGTATTCAGTGTCATACAACTGTTGTGACTTTTTTAAAACAAAATGTAGTTGTCCCACACTATTGCCGTAATTTCCACCACAACACTGTAATGTCCCTTTAAACAGTTTGTATGAAAGACTGTTTGGGTAGTTTCTATGGAGATAAACAGTGACATCAGAGCACATGTATATAGCGCCAAATCACAACAAACAGTTGCCCCAAGGCGCTTTATATTGTAAGGCAATGGTGTGGTGGAAATTATGTTTACAAGGCCAATAGTGCCCGTAGTTAAAGAATCACCCTTATATAGAAACCATTGGCTTCTGGGGGACTAAAGTGGCCCCCAGACCCCCGGCCTATGGGCTTCGGCCCTGCGGGCCTCACACTTTGTTCCCCCCAATTTCTAGTTCTAAATTGCGCCCTTGTTTGACTTAGAGTTGTATGCAAATGTTTGGGCACCCCTGGTAATTTTCATAATTTTCCTTTATAAATCATTGGTTGTCTGGATCAGAAATGTCAGTTTAAATATATAGCAGACAAACACGCTGATATTTGAGAAGTGAAATGAAGTTTCTAGTGTTTACAGAAAGTGTGCAATAATTATTTAACAAAATTGGGCAGGTACATAAATTTGGACACCCTTGTTATTTTATTGATTTGAATACATTTAGCACTAATTATTGGAACACAAAATTGGTTTGGTCGCTCATTGACCCTTGACCTCCTTACACAGGTGAATCCAATCATGAGAAAGGGTATTTAAGGTGGCTATTTGCAAATGTTTCTCCTCTTTGCATCTCTTCTAATGAGTGGCAACATGGGAACCTCTAAACAACTCAAATGACCTGAAAACAAAGATTGTTCAACATAATGGTTTAGGGGAAGGATACACAAAGCTATCTCAGAGATTTCAGCTGTCACTTTCCACTGTGGGGAACATAGTGAGGAAATGGAAGCCCACAGGCACAGTACTAGTTAAGGCCCCGAAGTGGCAGGCCAAGAAAATCTCAGATAAGCTGAAGCGAAGGATGGTGAGAACAGTCATAGTCAACCCGCAGACCTGCTTCAAAAACCTACAAAATGATCTTGCTGCAGATAGTGTCTCTGTGCAAAGTGTGCTGTGGACTGATGAAACTAAAATGAGTTATTTGGACATAAACAGGGGCGGTATGCATGGCTGAAAAAGAACACAGCATTCCAAGAAAAAACTTGCAACCTACTGTAAAATTTGGAGGTGGTTCCATCATGCTGTGGAGCTGTGTGGCCAGTGCAGGTACTGGGAATCTTGTTAAAGTTGAGGGTCACATGGATTCCAGTCAATATCAGCAGATTCTTGAGAAGAATGTTCATGAATAGTGACAAAGTTGAGTTGCACCGGGGCTGGATCTTTCAACAAGACAACGACCCTAAACACTGCTCAAAATCTACTAAGGCATTCATGCAGAGGAACAAGTACAATGTTCTGGAATGGCCATCTCAGTCCCCAGACCTGAATATTATTGAAAATCTGTGGTGTGATTTTAAGCCGGCTGTCCATGCGCAGAAACCAACAAACCTGATATGTTTTGTAAAGAAGAATGGTCCAAAATACCATCAGTCAGAATCCAGACTCACACTGGAAGCTATAGGAAGCATTTAGAGGGTGTTATTTCTGCAAAAGGAAGATCAACTAAATATTGATGTATTTTTTTTGTGTTGGGGTGCCCAGATTTATGCACCTGCCTAATTTTGTTTAAATAATTATTACACACTTTCTGTAAATCCTATAAACTTCATTTCACTTCTCAAATATCACTGTGTTTGTCTGCAATATGATATATTTAACTGAATTTTCTGATCCAAACAACCAGTGATTTATAAAGGAAAATCATGGAAATTATCAGGGGTGCCCAGACTTTTACATACAACTGCATATTAGTCAACAACTTCTTTGATAACTGATTAATAATTTTGAGTCATTTTTTTAAATTACTTTCAAAATTCTTTAATTTTAACGTGCTTAAATGTAAATATTTTCTGGTTTATTTTACTTCAGCCTGCCAGTAAACTGAATATTTTCAAGCTGTGAACAAAACAAGATATTTAAAGGAGTTACCTTGGGCTCTGGATGAATTTGATGGACATTTTAAAACAATTTTTTTTTGTATTTATTTGTTTTTATTTTACATTTTATGGAGCTAACAGCTTATTAACTAATGAAAATAAATGATAAATAATTGTTAGTTTTCTAGCACTTACCCAGAGGTCAAAGTACGAAACAGAAATGATACTAAAAGTACAGTAATACACATTAAATTTAAATGATAAATAAAAATAAATTAAAACATTAAATTACACAACAGTATATGTGTGTGTGTGTGTATATATATATATATATATATATATATATATATATATATATATATATATATATATAAAACGCATTTTTCAACTGTGTGCTGTAAAAAAAAAAAAAAACTGTAAAAAATGTTTATCCTCGAGTCTGGATTTGAAGATTTAATGTTGTTGAGATCTTTGAGATGGTTTGAGGTTGTTGGTGCTGAAATTTTGACAGAAACCTTGAAAATGTTATTTATTTATTTTACACCTTAAAAAAAACAATTTGTAAAGCCCAGAGGTGCCTCTGTTTGTTCTTATATGGTTTTTCTGTGCTTATTGTGGAGGAATGTTTTATGCTGACCCGGCCCATCAGCAACCACATTCATGACCGTGATGAGAACTAAAGTTCTGATTTTGCTTCATTAGATTTTACCACGGGCCTGGTTGCTAAAAGCTGTGATGCAAAGTAAGAAAACGAATCAAGGCTATCTTCAGTCTGAGCACGCCACTGTTTTACAAAGTCATTAATGAGTCTAATTCCGGCTTCAGATTAGGTGGCGGGCGGAGATTAAATATTCACACGCTCACTGTCCCGCACCTGACAGGGGTTTGGATTTACTCAGTACAATCCTCCGAATGAGCTTCATTATTCTACCAATCAAGTCGTCATTCACGCCCGCCTGCCGCCTGAATCCGCCACGGTTCCACTGTGCGCTCTTTCATTCTGGTGATGCCACGTGCACCTCTACGGGCACAAACACACTTCTTGCAAGCTTGATGCTGATAATCTGCTGACGAGATTAATGTGTCTGAATCAAATGTCTGCAGCTGCGGCGGCCTGAGCTGTTTGTCAACTTCCTTTCCAGGTCACGCCGGATTGCCTTCACTGGGCTAATATGTTTTCACGCCAAATTAACAGGACCTGTTGACGGTGCATCATCACTGCTCCAAAACACTTAGATCAGTATCCAGGGGTCACAAACTGACCCCGGGTCAGTATTGATTAGTGGACCAGTGAATACACATGTACAGTGGAGCTCCAAAGTATGTCAGCCCCGCAGCATTAAAAAAAACCAAAACATAAATAACAGGATTCATGATCATTAAATTCCGAAAATTATTCTCTTTTTCCTGATGGTAAAAAAATAAATCTCCACAATATAATAAAATTAAAATAATAAATAACAAACTTCATTATCATAACATTCCTAAAAGTATTCTCTTTAACCTGATGGCAAAAATAAATATCAACATAAATAAAATTAAAATGAACAAATAACAGGATTCATTATCATAAAATTCCTAAAATTGTTCTCTTTAGCCTGATGGCAAAAATAAATATCAACATAAATCAATTCAAAAGAATAAATAAATAACAGGATTTATTATCATAAAATTCCTGAAAATATTATTTTTTACCCTGATGGTAAATGTAAATCTCCACACCATAAATACAATTTAAATACATAACAGGATTTCTTATCATAAAATTCCTAAAATTATTCTTGTTATCCTTATGGCAAAAATAAATCTCACAACATAAATAAAATTAAAATAAATAAATAACAGGATTTGTTATCATAAAATTCTTAAAATTATTCTCTTTATCCTGATGGTAAATGTAAATCTCCACACCATAAATACAATTTAAATACATAACAGGATTTCTTATCATAAAATTCCTAAAATTATTCTTGTTATCCTTATGGCAAAAATAAATCTGTGCAACATAAATAAAATTAAATAATAAATAAATAACAGGATTCATCATCATAAATTCCTAAAATTATTCTCTTTATCCTGATGGCAACAATAAATCTGTGCAACATAAATAAAATTAAAATAAATAAATAACAGGATTCATGATCATAAAATTCTTAAAATTATTCTCTTTATCCTGATGGCAACAATAAATCTGTGCAACATAAATAAAATTAAAATAAATAAATAACAGGATTCATGATCATAAATTCTTAAAATTATTCTCTTTATCCTGATGGTAAATGTAAATCTCCACACCATAAATAAAAATTAAATAAATACACACCAGGATTCACTATCATAAATTCCTAACATTATTCTCTTTATCCTGATGGTAAAAATAAATCTGTGCAACATAAATAAAATTAAGATGAATAAATACCAAGATTCATCATCATAAAATTCCTAAAATTATTCTCTTTATCCTGATGGTAAAAATAACTTTGTGCAACATAATAAAATGTAAATAAATAAATAACAGGATTCATTATCATAAAATACTTAAAATTATTCTATTTATCCTGATGGCAAAAATAAATCTGTGCAACATAAATAAAATTAAAATTATTAAATAACAGGATTCATGATCATAAAATTCTTAAATTATTCTCTTTATCCTGATGACAAAAATAAATCTCACGACATAAGTAAAATTAAAATAAATAATAACAGGATTCGTTATCATAAAACTCTTAAAATTCTTCTCTATCTTGATGGAAAAAATAAATTTATAAATCTCAACGTAATTTTTTTTTTAATTGTCATCTTGTGACTCTTTCAATATAAGACAGATGTAATCTCATGCTTAGAATCAAGCGGGTTTTGTTTTAGACCTGCAACAAAGCACCAATATAATGAAGACATTGATTACAAACGGATCAGTGTCCATAGAATGTGTCAGCCACCGTAGAGCGTGTCACTGTCCGTGAGGTGCATCAGTGCATTGCACTTAAATTGCAGAAAAGCGACACTTTGAAGTGACTGCATTTTATGAGTAGTCCTTCTATTTTCCTTTTCTTTTCCTTCAAAAGCGCCGGTGATGTGATCGAAGTGGTTCAATGCCACTGTGACTGAGGGCGGGGCTTAGCTACACACAAGTGTGCGCGTGCACACAAAGTGACCACAACAGAGGAAACGCTGCAGCTGCTTTCACACTAAATGCTCTCAGCATGTGGTCGTTGTTTTGGCTGGATCAAGATTTCATGTTTTTATAGTTTGTCTCTGTGACACTCGGCCATAAATGTTTGGACCCGGGACAGGGACCAGGGTCACTTAAACGGGGTCACGTAATCTGTGTACTGCTGCATGTGACACGTGTGTCTGACGTGCCTCATCACATGGACACTTGTCATGTGTTTCAGGTGTGAGATCTGAACTTGTGATAAAAACTAATTAGGTGTGTGTGTGTGTGTGTGTGTGTGTGTGTGTGTGTGTGTGTGTGTGTGTGTGTGTGTGTGTGTGTGTGTGTGTGTGTGTCCATAAAGACGGTTCTTCGTGCAGCAGATAAATGCATCATATGAATCTTTCATTTTGTGATACAAGCACCAAATTTGGCACAGTGGTACTCTTGGTCGACTTTTTGCAAACAAAAAAAAGAAGCCTTGAGCCACTTCCCGTTGTAGATGGCAGCCATTTTTGCTTTCAAGATGGAGCGCCTTGGGGCAACTGTTTGTTGTGATTTGGCGCTATATAAGAAAAAAGTTGATTGATTGAAGTTGAAGATGGCGCCAAGATGTGTTTCTCATCATATATATTTAGGCTTATTTCAATGTTTTACCTGTTAAATATTGTACTGTGGACTAGGGGGAATTTGAAAGTAACTTCAGGAAATATTTTCATGCTTTTTAGATGGATTGTATATGTTTTTAATAAGCACACTGCAGAGCGTGTAATAGTGTTTGGGGTGTCAGGGTTTAGTCATATTTCTTTGGTCAGTCATGTCCTTTGGATGGACACTTGTCCTCACTGCTGACCTACCTCTTAACTATGGGTCCAAGTAGTTGCTTTTGTGCAGCGATGGCCACGCCCAAGTAAACCGCGCTGGCTTAAGGGATAAACCAGCTAACAGTAGCGCACAGAGAAACTCTCTGTGATGGAGTTTGCTTTGTTCCCGTATCAGTGCATAAAGACCGGAAACTTCCCGAATGAACTGCTGAACAGATGACTTCAACACCCCCCCCCCCCCCACACACACACACACACAAAAATTAAAAATTCATGTGGCCAATGGCTTTTTTTTTTTTTTTTTTTGAAGAAAATAACTTCTCAAAAGTCTTGTATCATCACGTGTGTGATTCAAATGTTGTACTATCCTCTTCACATGTGCCAGTGTTCCTGCAGGACTTTATGTTGTGGATCTTCTCTCTGTGTCTGGACTAGAACCCCAGTCAATCGGATCCGATCATGGCCAAGCAGGTCCTGGACCTGTACATGCTCTACAAGCTGGTGACGGACAAGGGCGGCCTGGTGGAGGTCATCAACAAGAAGATCTGGAGGGAAATCACCAAAGGCCTCAACCTGCCGACCTCCATCACTAGCGCGGCGTTCACCGCTGCGCACACAGTGAGTCCTGACCTCCACGTCACCTCCACATTTATGTTCATCACTTCATTTCTTCTCTTTCACGTGGAGCTGATTGATCCAGATAGATGTATTGACGAGGTCAGAGGTCACAATGACTTTGATTTGGGAGCTCGTGCACGAGAACAGAAGCTCTGCCTCTCTGTGACCGCATGCTCATGCATTTTAATGTGGGTGGAGCCTTTATGGAGCGTCACCCTGCTGGCGCTCTCTAATGGATGCTGCTGTATTGATCCTCCGTGATTCCATCAGCGTGCACGCTGTTTATTCGCCGTGTTCGTGTGCCGTTTCTCCAATAACCAAATTACTGAGTTTTGGTACCAGTGAGAAACCTGGTTATCACGTAACTCGTCTGGTTATTGCAGTCAGATTACTGCTGGAGAAATGACAATGTGGTCGTATCACCACGGCAACAGTACCCCATGAAAAAAAGCGTCAATACAATGATCGCATTTAGTAAAACTAGGAACAATTAAAAATATTTTTTTTTTTTTGCTTCTTTCCTGATCCACAGGAAAATGTTAAGAGGTTAAAATTCTACAAATGTGTGACTTTGTTCCGTGTGCACACACACACACACACACGTGTGTTTGTTTAGGTTGATGCACTATTTAAAGAGCAGGGAGCTCAGCTGTCTGCCAGTATGTACACCGGGGATTTGATTTCCCAATTATGCAAACTGCGTGTGTCCGCAGACGAGACACTTGTCAGTATTTTCATTTGTAAAATGGGTAACCTGGAGCCCCGTCCTCGGGAGTCACAGACTCGCCTCAACTTCACCCTTCAGAATCCAGGACATAAGCACCGGCACCGCCAGCCTCAGGGCCGATATCCAACTTACTGCTTCCATTTAATGAGAAATGACCCAAAAAATGTAAAAATAAAAATCTAGTTAGGTTGAGCGAAGTGACAAAAGTACCCCCCACACACACACGTTGCGTCTTTGGGTGTGACGGAAGTCCCCCCCCCACAGGTTTGTGTCTTTGGGCGTGATCAGAGTCCCCCCCCGCAGGTTTACGTCTTTGGGTGTGACCAAAGTCTACCCCCCCAACACACGTTTGCGTCTTGGGGCATGACCAAAGTCCCCCGCCCCACAGGTTTACGTCTTTGGGCATGACCAAAGTCCCCCCCCACAGGTTTACGTCTTTGGGCGTGACCAAAGTCTACCCCCCCACCACACGTTTGCGTCTTTGGGCATGACCAAAGTTCCCCCCACAGGTTTACGTCTTTGGGTGTGACCAAGTTCCCCCCACAGGTTTACATCTTTGGGCGTGACCAAAGTCTACCCCCAAACGTTTGTGTTTTTGGGTGTGATCAAAGTCCCCCCCACAGGTTTACGTCTTTGGCGTGACCAAAGTCTACCCCCAAACGTTGGTTTTTGTGTGTAATCAAAGTCCCCCACAGGTTACGTCTTTGGGCGTGGCCAAAGTCTACCCCCAAACGTTTGTGTTTTGGTGTGACAAAGTCCCCCCCACAGGTTTACGTCTTTGGGTGTGACCAAAGTACCCTTCACAGGTTTACGTCTTTGGCGTGACCAAAGTCTACCCCCAGACGTTATTTTTGGGTGTGACCAAAGTCCCCCCCCCCACACACACACACAGGTTTACGTCTTTGGGCGTGACCAAAGTCTATCCCCAAACATTTGTGTTTTTGGGTGTGATCAAAGTCCTCCACCCACAGTTTTACGTCTTTGGGTGTGACCAAAGTCCCCCTCACAGGTTTTACGTCTTTGGGCGTGACCAAAGTCTCCCCCACCCCCCCCAGGTTTGCATCTTTGGGCATGATCAAAGTCCCCCCCCCCCCACAGGTTTATGTCTTTGGGTGTGACCAAAGTCTACCCCCCCCCACACACACACAGGTTTACGTCTTTGGGTGTGACCAAAGTTCACCCCCATAGGTTGTGTGTCTTTGGGGCGTGGACCAAAGTCTCATCTCACATACTTGAAATTCCAAAGTCTCCCCCTCCCCCACACGTTTGCATCTTGGGCATGACCAAAGTCCCCCTCAAAGGTTTACGTCTTTGGGCGTGACCAAAGTCTACCCCCAACGTTTGTGGTTTTGGGTGTGACCAAAGTCCCCCCCACAGGTTTACGTCTTGGGTGTGACCAAAGTCCCCCTCACAGGTTTACGTCTTTGGGCGTGACCAAAGTTCTCCCCCACCCCCCACACACACACAGGTTTACGTCTTTGGGTGTGACCAAAGTTCCCCCCCCCCCAATAGGTTTGTGTCTTTGGGCGTGACCAAAGTCTCATCTCACATACTTGAAATTCCAAAGTCTCCCTCCCCCCACACTTTTGCATCTTGGGCATGACCAAAGTCCCCCTCAAAGGTTTGTGTCTGGGCGTGACCAAAGTCCCCCCCACACACACACATTTGCGTCTTGTGGGCGTGACTACAGTCCCCCCCCCCACAGGTTTACGTCTTTGGGTGTGACCAAAGTCCCCCCACAGGTTTACGTCTTTGTGCGTGACCAAAGTCTACCCCCAGACGTGTATTTTTGGGTGTGACCAAAGTCCCCCCCCCCACAGGTTTACGTCTTTGGGGTGTGACCAAACGGTCCCCCACCAGGTTTACGTCTTTGGGCGTGACCAAAGTCTACCCCCCCACACACACGTTTGAGTCTTTGGGCATGACCAAAGTCCCCCCACAGGTTACATCTTTGGGTGTGAACAAAGTCTACCCCACACATTTGCGTCTGTGGGCGTGACCAAAGTCCCCCCCCCCCCACACACACACCACGTTTGCGTCTTTGGGCGTGACCAAAGTCCACCCCCACAGGTTTACCGCCTTTGGGTGTGAACCAAAGTCCCCCCCACACGTTTACGTCTTTGGGCGTGACCAAAGTCTATCCCCAAACGTTTGTGTTTTGGGTGTGGCCAAAGTCTACCCCCCCACACACACACACAGGTTTACGTCTTTGGGTGTGACCAAAGTCCCTACCACAGGTTACGTCTTTGGGCGTGACCAAACTCTACCCCCAAACGTTTGTGTTTTTTGGGTGGGACCAAAAGCACCCCCACAGGCTTACGTCTTTGGGTGTGACCAAAGTCCCCCCAACAGGGTTACGTCTTTGGGCATGACCAAAGTCTACCCCCAGACATTTGTTTTTGGGCGTGACCAAAGTCTACCCCCCCACACACACGTTTGCGTCTTTGGGCATGACCAAAGTCCCCCCCACAGGTTTACGTCTTTGGGTGTGACCAAGTTCCCCCCCCATAGGTTTGTGTCTTTGGGCGTGACCAAGTCTCATCTCACATACTTGAAATTCCAAAGTCTCCCTCCCCCCACACGTTTGCATCTTGGGGCATGACCAAAGTCCCCCTCAAAGGTTTACGTCTTTGGGCGTGACCAAGAGTCTACCCCCAAACGTTGTGTTTTTGGGTGTGACCAAAGTCCCCCCCCACAGGTTTACGTCTTTGGGTGTGACCAAAGTCCCCCTCACAGGTTTACGTCTTTGGGCGTGACCAAAGTCTCCCCCCCCCCCACAGGTTTGCATCTTTGGGCATGATCAAAGTCCCCCCCCCCACAGGTTTATGTCTTGGGTGTGACCAAAGTCTACCCCCCCCCCCCCCCCCCCCCCCCCCCCCCACACACACAGGTTTACGTCTTTGGGTGTGACCAAAGTTCCCCCCCCATAGGTTTGTGTCTTTGGGCGTGACCAAAGTCTCATCTCACATACTTGAAATTCCAAAGTCTCCCTCCCCCCACACGTTTGCATCTTTGGGCATGACCAAAGTCCCCCTCAAAGGTTTACGTCTTTGGGCGTAACCAAAGTCTACCCCCAAACGTTTGTGTTTTTGGGTGTGACCAAAGTCTCCCCCACAGGTTTACGTCTTTGGGTGTGACCAAAGTCCCCTCACAGGTTTACGTCTTTGGGCGTGACCAAAGTCTCCCCCACCCCCCACACACACACAGGTTTACGTCTTTGGGTGTGACCAAAGTTCCCCCCCCCCCATAGGTTTGTGTCTTTGGGCGTGACCAAAGTCTCATCTCACATACTTGAAATTCCAAAGTCTCCCTCCCCCCACACTTTTGCATCTTTGGGCATGACCAAAGTCCCCCTCAAAGGTTTGTGTCTGGGCGTGACCAAAGTCCCCCCCACACACACACATTTGCGTCTTTGGGCGTGACTACAGTCCCCCCCCCCACAGGTTTACGTCTTTGGGTGTGACCAAAGTCCCCCCCACAGGTTTACGTCTTTGGGCGTGACCAAAGTCTACCCCCAGACGTTTATTTTTGGGTGTGACCAAAGTCCCCCCCCCCACAGGTTTACGTCTTTGGGTGTGACCAAACTGTCCCCCACAGGTTTACGTCTTTGGGCGTGACCAAAGTCTACCCCCCCACACACACGTTTGAGTCTTTGGGCATGACCAAAGTCCCCCCACAGGTTTACATCTTTGGGTGTGAACAAAGTCTACCCCACACATTTGCGTCTTTGGGCGTGACCAAAGTCCCCCCCCCCACACACACACACACACGTTTGCGTCTTTGGGCGTGACCAAAGTCCACCCCCACAGGTTTACGCCTTTGGGTGTGACCAAAGTCCCCCCCCACACGTTTACGTCTTTGGGCGTGACCAAAGTCTATCCCCAAACGTTTGTGTTTTTGGGTGTGGCCAAAGTCTACCCCCCCACACACACACACAGGTTTACGTCTTTGGGTGTGACCAAAGTCCCTACCACAGGTTTACGTCTTTGGGCGTGACCAAACTCTACCCCCAAACGTTTGTGTTTTTGGGTGTGACCAAAGCACCCCCACAGGCTTACGTCTTTGGGTGTGACCAAAGTCCCCCCCACAGGGTTACGTCTTTGGGCATGACCAAAGTCTACCCCCAGACATTTGTTTTTGGGCGTGACCAAAGTCTACCCCCCCACACACACGTTTGCGTCTTTGGGCATGACCAAAGTCCCCCCCACAGGTTTACGTCTTTGGGTGTGACCAAAGTTCCCCCCCCATAGGTTTGTGTCTTTGGGCGTGACCAAAGTCTCATCTCACATACTTGAAATTCCAAAGTCTCCCTCCCCCCACACGTTTGCATCTTTGGGCATGACCAAAGTCCCCCTCAAAGGTTTACGTCTTTGGGCGTGACCAAAGTCTACCCCCAAACGTTTGTGTTTTTGGGTGTGACCAAAGTCCCCCCCACAGGTTTACGTCTTTGGGTGTGACCAAAGTCCCCCTCACAGGTTTACGTCTTTGGGCGTGACCAAAGTCTCCCCCACCCCCACAGGTTTGCATCTTTGGGCATGATCAAAGTCCCCCCCCCCACAGGTTTATGTCTTTGGGTGTGACCAAAGTCTACCCCCCCCACACACACACAGGTTTACGTCTTTGGGTGTGACCAAAGTTCCCCCCCCCCATAGGTTTGTGTCTTTGGGCGTGACCAAAGTCTCATCTCACATACTTGAAATTCCAAAGTCTCTCTCCCCCCACACGTTTGCATCTTTGGGCATGACCAAAGTCCCCCTCAAAGGTTTGTGTCTTTGCGCGTGACCAAAGTCCTCCCCACACACACACACACACACATTTGCGTCTTTGGGCGTGACTACAGTCCCCCCCCCCCCCCCCCACAGGTTTACGTCTTTGGGTGTGACCAAAGTCCCCCCCACAGGTTTACGTCTTTGGGCGTGACCAAAGTCTACCCCCAGATGTTTATTTTTGGGTGTGACCAAAGTCCCCCCCCCCCGCACAGGTTTACGTCTTTGGGTGTGACCAAAGTCTACCCCCCCACACACACGTTTGAGTCTTTGGGCATGACCAAAGTACCCCCACAGGTTTACATCTTTGGGTGTGACCAAACTCTACCCCCAAACGTTTGTGTTTTTGGGTGTGACAAAAGCACCCCCACAGGTTTGCGTCTTTGGGTGTGACCAACGTCTCATCTCACATATTTGAAATATTCTACCAAGTTTACTCCAAATCTGAGCATGACTTTTTGAATAATCGTGTTCAACAATGGACAGACACATGGGACTGGGGACATGACCCCCACGTGTTACTACACACCCAGATTTAACATTCTTTAACCGGACTTTCTCATTGTTTCTGTGTTCTGGTATTTGTGTTTGTGCTCCTGTTCAGGTACATGAAGTACCTCTACCCGTATGAGTGTGAGAGGAAAGGTCTCAGCTCTCCAGGTGAACTTCAGGCAGCTATCGACAGTAACCGCCGTGAGGGTCGTCGTCCGAGCTACAGCAGCAGCCTCTTCAGATTCTCGCCCTCTCCAAGCACTGCCCCCCACATCCTCTCACCTCCCAAGATGCACCTTTCAGCTCTGGGGGCGGGAACCTCAGGGACCCTGAACGGCCTGCAGGCCTCCACAGGACCCTCCGTTAAAAAAGGTAGTCGCCATCAGGCCGGCCGCGTTGTCGTTAGATGACTCTTGATGGTGTTGTTAAAATATTTTGGGCCGTATGTTGATGACTGATACAAAAAGGAGACATGGCAGCATGTGTCTAAGTTAAAAGAAAATACTAAAAGTGATTGAAGTTGGTGCTGGTTTATCTTCTGATGGAGATCATGTGTTGAGAAGCTTCAGGGAGAAATGCTGCCCTCTGTCAGAGAGAAAAGACATTGCAGGGAAACAAGAAGCTTCGCTTTCATCTTTACTATTCCACATAATATCAAATTAAAACATGACATTAAATCATAAATATTAATAAAATAAAATGTAGGAATGAAACAGAAATATTTAATTAAAAAATATACAGTACAGTTCTGAAAAAATAAAATCCTCTGGAAAATATGAGATAGATAGATACAGTGAGGAAAATAAGTATTTGAACACCCTGTGATTTTGCAAGTTCTCCCACTTAGAAATCATGGAGGGGTCTGAAAATTTCATCTTAGGTGCATGTCCACTGTGAGAGACATAATCTAAAAAAAAAAATCCGGAAATCACAATGTATGATTTTGTATGTATGATATAATTTATTTGTATGTTACTGCTGCAAATAAGTATTTAAACACCTATGAAAATCAATGTTAATATTTGGTACAGTAGCCTTTGTTTGCAATTACAGAGGTCAAACGTTTCCTGTAGTTTTTCACCAGGTTTTCACACACTGCAGCAGGGATTTTGGTCCACTCCTCCATACAGATCTTCTCTAGATCTTTCAGGTTTGGAGTTTCAGCTCCCTCCAAAGATTTTCTGTTGAGTTCAGGTCTGGAGACTGGCCAGGCCACTCCAGGACCTTGAAATGCTTCTTACGGAGCCCCTCCTTAGTTGCCCTGGCTGTGTGTTTGGGGTCATTGTCATGCTGGAAGACCCAGCCATGACCCATCTTCAATGCTCTTACTGAGGGAAGGAGGTTGTTTGCCAAAATCTCACAATACATGACAGAAGAGCACCCCCAGAGTATGATGTTTCCACCCCCATGCTTCACGGTTGGGATGGTTTTCTTGGGGTTGTTCTCATCCTCTAAACATGGTAAGTAGAGTTGATTCCAAAAATCTCTATTCTGGTCTCATCTGACCACATGACCTTCTCCCATGCCTCCTCTGGATCATCCAGATGGTCACTGGTGAACTTCAAACGGGCCTGGACATGTGCTGTCTTGAGCAGGGGGACCTTGCTGCCCTGCAGGATTTTAAACCATGACAGCATCATGTGTTACTAATGTAATCTTTGTGACTGTGGTCCCAGCTCTCTTCAGGTCATTGACCAGGTCCTCCTGTGTAGTTCTGAGCTTTCTCAGAATCATTCTTACTCCACAAAGTGAGATCTTGCATGGAATCCGCGACCGAGGGAGATTGACAGTCATCTTGTGTTTCTTCCACTTTCTAATAAATAATCATAACAGTTGTTGTCTTCTACCAAGCTGCTTGCCTGTTGTGCTGTAGTCCATCCCAGCCTTGTGCAGGTCTACAGATTTGTCCCTGGTGTCCTTAGACAGCTCTTTGGTCTTGGCTATGGTGGACAGGTTGGAGTGTGATTGATTGAGTGTGTGAACAGGTGTCTTTTATACAGGTAACAAGTTCAAACAGGTGCAATTAATACAGGTAAAGAGTGCAGAATAAGAGGGCCTCTTAAAGAAAAATTAACAGGTCTGTGTGAGCCAGAATTCTTGCTGGTAGGGAGGTGTTCAAATACTTATTTGCAGCAGTAACATACAAATAAATTATTAAAAAAATCATACATTGTGATTTCTGGATTTTTTATTTTTTTTTAAGATTATGTCTCTCACAGTGGACATGCACCTAAGATGAAAATTTCAGACCCCTCCATGATTTCTAAGTGGGAGAACTTGCAAAACCGCAGGGTGTTCAAATACTTATTTTCCTCACTGTAGATAGATCAATAGATAATTAGTGCTCTTCTTTGCACTCGGGTCGCCACAGCAAATACAAGGTGGATCTGCATGTTGAATTCGCACAGATTTTATGCTGGATACTCTTCCTGATGCAATTCCACATTACATGGAGGAATCTGGCAGGGGTGGGGTTTGAGCTGGCAACTTTCCACACTGAAACCAAGTGCACAAACCACTTAGCCACCACCCCCTAATCACTCCTAATACTACTACTACTACGACTATTATTTTTAGAATAATTATTCTATTACTAACAATATTCTGCTGCTACTTTACCAGTCAAAACTTTGGACACACTTTCTTATTCAGTTGAATGTGTCCAGAAGTTTGACTGATGGTGTATATGGCTGTGTGTGTGTGTGTGTGTGTGTGTGTGCAGGTTGTCCAGGTGGTTTGCACACAGTGTGTGATCCACTTTGGCCCCGGGCCCTCACCTTTCCAACCCATTAATAAGGCTGTTTTCACACAGTGGACTCCAAGCGCGGTGCTGATTACTGTCATTAGCTGCTCTCACGGTCTTACTGACGTTGCTTTGGGCTGGAATGTGGCTCTGCTGTCAACCCTGATGGGAATCTGTGTTTAGACTTTTTCTTTCCCATTCTGTCACTTTGTGACCCGCTTAAAGCCTAAAGTGGTTTTATTCTGTTTAAATCGATGATTTTTGATGAAGAGTTTTAAGGGAACAGTCGTGTGTGTGAGTGAAGTTCATGCGCTTTTCTATCTGCATCACACGCTCAGAGTGCTTTACAGTTATGCCTCACATTCACCCCAATGTCAGGGTGCTGCCATACAAGGGGCTCACTACACACCAGGAGCAATAGGGGATTAAAGACCTTGCCCAAGGGCCCTTAGTGATTTTTCAGTCAGGCGGGGATTTTGAACCCATGATCTTCTGGACTCAAGCCCAACACCTTAACCACTAGACCATCACCTCCCTTATTAAGTACAGGGACTCACCTTTGACCACAGATACTTTTTAAAAACTGTGACAGTGAACAGTCACAGGGGTTAAAAGCCCAAAAATAAAACTAAATTTCATACAAGAAAATAGATCAAGTCCATGCTTGATTCTTCTGTGTGCCTCCTGGCAAAGAAAGAAAGTCTTTTCACTGGTCCACCGTGAAGCTGTTTAATAGACCAAAGGATCAGTGACACTCTGAGGGAACACAAGCTACGATACGATGTCCATGTGGACATGATCCAGCAGGCAGATACCTCAGTGTTGAGGACTCGAGCGGCTGGAGAAGGTTAAGGACACGACCACGTGCCTCCGATCTGCAGCAGATAGATGTTGACTTTGGAGAGGTGGTGATTTGTCAGTCTGGGTGGTTGCCATCCAGGACCCAGGACAGCTCCGTGGTGTGGCAGATGTTGCCACACTTGGCCGTGTCACTGTCCAAGTACCCAAGGGCCTGACTGTGGGTCCAGATAAAGATCTGGTGGTTCATGTTACCTCAGTTATGGTGATTGAAGAATCTGCTTTAATCAGTGCTCTTCTAGTTTTTAATTGCCTGATATAATCAGATTTAATTACATTTAAGTTTTGTTGCCATGTTTTTCTTGTGTTTCACTTCAGTTTCATTTCAGATTTCAGCGATATTCAGAGTTCAGTGGATCTGCAGGTCTCTGATTGTGAAACAGAAGCAAACTTTTGGATTTTCTGCTGGTTTCTGTTCCTGGTTTAATTTATCGGTTCCCCTGGGCCCTTTAAAAAAAAAGGTTCTTGCACAGCACTTTTAACTCTTACATAACCTTAATTCTTTCTTCCAGATGACCTGACCCCTCCCATGATGCAGGCGAGGCCCCCCATGGCGCTGGCCCTGGGTCAGCAGCAGGTCGCGGGTTTGGCCCGAGCCGCCACCCTGGAGCAGCTGAGAGAGAAGCTGGAGACCAGTGGTGGTGGCGGAGGGGAGGGGCCAGAAAGGAAGATGGCACGCCTGGCCGAGGAGCAGCAGCGTCTGATGCAGCAGGCGTTCCAGCACAACCTGCTGGCCATGGCGTCTCAAATGCCCATGAACCTGCGCCTGCCTGCTGTCACCACCAGAGGTCAGTGTTGTCATGGTTACCCAGCTGCTGTTTGTGAGTCACACTGAGTCACAGCTGCAAAATAAAATGATGGTGACATGAGCATGAACGTGATGATACTCTGATGATAAGCATTTCAAACAAAAAAATTAAAAAGTTCCAGGTCAGACTGAAGCTGTATGACTACAGATTACAGTCACGAGACAAGCGAGGGAAGCCACCAAGACACGCAGCTCTGGAGACGCACGCTTCAGTGGCTGTCATTGGAGAGAGGACACTAACTTTATCTCTATGGCAACAGCACAAAATAAATGATGGGGGTAGTATTCAGAGTTTGAGTATTTTTGAGGACGGTATTTTGGGCGACTGGTCATGGACGTCGGGCCTCTTGAAAATGCATACCGCCCTCCAAAAGCATGTTATTGTATTATTAGTTTTTGCAGTGAATCAGCAGCAGTGTGTGTGTGTGTGTGTGTGTGTGTGTGTGTGTGTGTGGCTGTGGGGACACGTGTGGTCACTGTTTGTGTGCATGTGTGTGTCTTCAGATGAGAAGCAGCAGGACATGTCTCTGAGCATCTCCACCAATGGGAACGCCAGCATCACCGTCTCTGTGGAGGTCAATGGAACCATCTACTCAGGTTAGGTTCTTCTCAGTTTCAATTCATTTCAATTTATTCAATTTATAACGCTCCAGCTCACAACAATGTTGTCTCAAGGCGCCTCACATGAAAACAATCCTCTGGGTTCATCACGCTGTGGGGACCAGTCCCGGCTTACCAAAACCCAGGTCAGGCTGGAAAGCCTAGTTTTGTGTTTCATGGAACTGCTGGATCAAAGTTCAAATCAGGATCAAAGTTCAGCAATAAATGTTCAAGGTCAAATATAAGACATCAAAAAAGTTGCAAAAAGTTATAATTACAAGATCAGCAGTGCTGTTGGTAATTATCACTCGAGGCGGCGCGTTGTCTGGTTTTGGCTGGTTTTCGATGCATTGACACTTGTGTTGTAATATCAAAGTTCTTTTTTGCATTTTTCTGTCTACGTTAAGAAAATAAATAATGTTGAGAAGTTTAAAAACACATTAATATTTGATGGACATAACATTTGCTCTCTTCAGAAATGACACACTGTACCTTTAATCCAGCAAGACGGGCAGAGTTTTTCTGTCATGTTGACAGTTTAGGGGGTTTTTCAACATTTTTGAGTGGGATTGCACACTTTAAAAAAAAACAATACGAGGGCTGTCAATAAAGTATAGGTTCGAAAAATTAAGCTGGTTTTCGGTGAAAATTTTAACGGCTGATGAGAGATTTTGAGGTGATACTGTCGCTTTAAGGACTTCCCACGGTGCGAGACGTCGCGCAGCGCTCTCAGGCGCTGTCGTCAGCCTGTTTCAAGCTGAAAACCTCCACATTTCAGGCTCTATTGATCCAGGACGTCGTGAGAGAACAGAGAAGTTTCAGAAGAAGTCGGTTTCAGCATTTTATCCGGATATTCTACTGTTAAAGGAGATTTTTTTAATGAAAGACGTGCGGACGGGTCCGCGCGTCGGGACGCAGCCGGCGCGGTGCGGCGGCACAGGAAAAACACCTCCGTGTTGATAACCATTTGTAAAATCCAGGCAGCTTTTGATGGCTTTCAGTGGAGTGAGTATATGAGAAATTGTTTAACAGCTGGAGATGTTCCAACTTGTCCTTAAGGCTTCCAACAGAGGTGGTTTTCCTGTGGCGGAACGTCGCGGCGGCTGCGAGCCGACGCTGCAATCCATCCGCACGTCTTTCATTAAAAAAATCTCCTTTAACAGTGGAATATCCGGATAAAATGCTGAAACCGACTTCTTCTGAAACTTCTCTGTTCTCTCATGACGTCCTGGATCAATAGAGCCTGAAATGTGGAGGTTTTCAGCTTGAAACAGACTGACGACGGCGCCTGAGAGCGCTGTGCGACGTCTCGCACCGTGGGAAGTCCTTAAAGAGACAGTATCACCTCAAAATCTCTCATCAGCCGTTAAAATTTTCACCGAAAACCAGCTTAATTTTTCGAACCGTGTCCACTTCGATGTGTCTCACAGGTTTAGAAAAAATTTTGATCAAACAACGCGCCAGTCTCTCAGCAACTTCTCAGACAAAGGAATTCCGACGAGGGGCTGGACGACTCCTCCCACAAGGAGTGCTCACAGGCGAATGACGTCACCGACAGGCGTGGAAAAACTCACGCATGCGCACGAGGGTTCAAGCATGTCTGACATAAAAACATATGAATGAAATCCATATAGTTTTTGAAAAAAATAAAAAGGACCTATACTTTATTGACAGACCTCGTATAACCCCTAATTGCTAAATCTGGACTGATTTGATTATCAAATCAGAATCAGATTTATTGCCAAGTAAGTTCTCACATACAAGTAATTTGATCTGGGGTCATTGGTGCATAAATAACAATAATAAAAAGAAAACGAAAAAAAAAATTGTTCTGTAAGAAGTAACAGGAAGTAGTAAAGAAGAAAATTTGCTCTTTTAATGATGAAACCCTGGATGAAAAACTTTCTGAATCAGTTTTTTACATTTTACTGTTTCAGTGAAGCCCCTTTCACACCGGGGGTGCGCCTAGTTGCTCCCAGTTGCGCCATGCGTCATTATGACGACGCCGCGTGGAATCAACTCAGTGCCGAGATGATGCAGCTCGGCGCCTGATGCAGCTCGGCACCACAACAGCGCGAGGGGCGCAAAGGAGGAAGCAAGTCGGGCGCCGAAAAATTAAACCTGTTTAATTTTTTTGGCGTCCTGTGCTCGACGCAGAAAGGAAGTGGTTCCAGCGCCAGTCGGGGTAAAGAGGCGTAACTCGGGGCAAAGAGGTGTTACCCGGCATGACTCGGAAGCCAATTTATGATTCCTGCTGTGTTCCATTGTTCCCGCAGTATAAATCACGCAGGACTGTTTTTATACTGTGTACTTAATGCAGTAAAAACTACATGCTGAAGAAAAACGACCACAGGAAAAAAATGCTGATTGCAGCTCAGCTCCTCTGTGTGGAGCTGTCTGGTGAAGAGACGCACTGAGAAGCAGCTGCAGCTTCTTCTCTCACAAATGTGTTTGAATAAAATCCATAAAAGTCCTGCTCACAGACTGATTGCCAGAAATATCCAGTAAAAAGTCTGAACATCATTTTTTTTTTCACTGTGAGATGTTGTGTTCTCTCACTCTGAGCTGCAGCGCTGTTCTGCTCGGCTCTCTGCCGGCTGGGGTGGGGCGAGCAGGCAGTTCAGCACAGACACAGTCTGGCTGGATTACAAAACTCCCTGAGAGCAGGCCACAGTATAACGGTGCTTTCGTAACACTATAATGGTGTAACGCCGTTGTTCCATTCCCTGGGGAGAACCCTGAAGATCAGTGATCAGTTTCCAGTGATCAGGATCAAATGTTATTTGGGATCAGTGATCAGGATCAAAGGTGAGGATCAAATAGTACTAGTTGGAATCAATGATCAGGATCAAAGGTGAGGATCTAATAGGACTTGTTGGAATCAGTATGACGATGTGTGTCGGAATGGTTAAGTCTGGCTTGGTTTGCGTTTCCACTGCCGGCAGAACCCTTTTGCTAGGCAGACAGAACACTTAAATATGAGCGCGTCATCAAGCACGTGTCCCCTGTTGTGTGGCTTCTCCGCTCCACACACAGGGAAAACAGAGTAACTTTATTTAATTTAATTTTTTTCTTGGTGGATAATGGGATTTATTTTCATCGTGTGCAGACAGAATCGACTGATGCTTGTGGTAAACTCTGAGACATTAATGATGAGGCACCATGACTCTCGTCTTGTTGTGGCACAAAGTGTTGTCCTCTGGTAACATGCACCCGGAGCAGACAAACACAGAGGAACTTGTTTCTTCATCCACAAGAAGGACTTAAAGTATTTTCAGATGTCGTTTTCCAAAATCAGGACGCTTTATGTGCATAAGTTTTTATTAGGCTGTGATGATGAATCCGAATAAAAGGAACAGGTCAGATTAAAACTTTATATTTACTCCGTGTGTGAATGGTTTTAATATTTGAAACAGTCTGTTTGCATGAGCATTACAGTTTTCAGCCAATCAACAGACAGCAACAATGGACGTATTTATGAGTAACTTAAGTTACTTATGAGTAACTTAAAAGAAACTTGTGTAAGCAATCGCATAACACCCCTCTCACCCCTTGATGATTTAGCCAGCGAATGCCAAGCGTATTAAAAATGCTCATGTACGCAACAGTCTAATAAGTTAGTGTAAGTTAAGAGCACATTGAAGGACATTGATATGCGTCGTAATACAGCAAGTACGTCAAAAGGTTTTGGGCATGCTTAAAATTTTCAGCGTATGCCAGCGTATGACTCATATGTTCAGCATATGTGGGACATAAGTTGTAGGTACGTTATGCGATTGTTGACAAATGTTTCTTGTAATTTACTCATGAGTCGAAATACATCCACTGTTGCTGTCCATTGATTGGCTGAAAGCTGCAGTCCTCATGCAAACAAACCTTTTCAAATATTAAAACCATTCACACACGGAGTAAATATAAAGTCTTAATCTGACCTGTTCCTTTTAGTCGGATTCATCATCACAGCCTGACAAAAACGTATCCACATAAACCATCCTGAAAAACGACATCTGAAAACACTTTAGTTCCTTGACGTGGCTGAAGAAATGTAGTGTTTTGAAGAAGTCCCCTGTGTTTCTCTGCTCTCTGTGTGTTTCTCAGCCTATTCACATCATTGATTAGGGTCAAAGCTGAGGATCAGAAATGAGTAATTGGATCAGTGGCCAGGCTCAGAGTTAAGTGATCAGGAGATAAAGGTTGCTATTAAATATAAATAATCTGGATCAATGATGAGGATCAAGTTCCAGTGATCGGGATCATTGATCAGGATTACGTATGAGTAATTTGTATTACGGTAATGATTAGGATCAAATGCTAGTGATCTGGATGAAAGATGAGGATCAAATATGAGTAATTTGGATCAATGGTTAGGATTAAAGTTCAGTGAGCAGGATCATATGTGAGGAATTAGGATCAGTGATCCTAATCAGTGTCCAATAATCTGGGTCAGAAGTTGGGATCAAATGTGAGTAATCAGATGAACCCTGATCAAAGAACAAACAGTCTCAGAAAGTTCAAATAAAAATGTCACCGGAGACGTTAAAGAGAAGCCTGGTTGGACTTTGGAGGAGGGTTTTGCCTCTCTGGTGTAACAACGGCTTTTTTTTCCTTCTCCTGCAGGAACTCTGTTTGCTCAGAAGTCTGGAGGGGCCTCGGGGTCTGCTCTGTCTGCTGCTGCTTCAGCACCCCCTGCTGGAACCAGCACAAGCTTTGGCTTCTCTGGGCCCCCGGTCCAGACCCTCAGCCCCACATCCTCCTCCTCTTCCAAGGGCCAAAGCTACGCTGAGCCGGCCCCGAAGGGCTCGCCTTAGGCTTTAGGCCTCGGGCGCCTCGGGCCGTGCTTCCCACGTGACACGACAGCACGAAAACAAAAAGAATAAACTGTTGCACAACAAATACCTCAACTACCCTGTCGACGAGCTCCCTGCAAATCACAAACATGGAGCTGGACAATATTAAACACACAGCTATGCATTTAATTACACACACACACACACATGCTAATCAACATGCTAAACACAATCAGCCAAAAACCCTGACAGGTTGACTCACAGCTGAACTTGAAAAGTTTTATGGTTTGTTTGTTGCCATTTTGTTGTCTTTTGATTTTGTTATAAGATGATTTTGCTTTTATTTTTTTTTTCCTCTCTTTTGACATACCTCAGATCACGTGACCGGCAGCGGCATCTTTACCTCAGGTGCTGTCGGCGCCGAATCCGAGTCAGCGTTATTTTTGTGTGCGTTTTGTCCTGGTTGGCGTCAGGGAAAGTCGCCGTCGTCACACGCTGGAGCTTCTTTCTGACCTCAGACTGTCAGATCAGCACGACATACCTCACATCATGGCTCCGCCCCCTTCTCCATGACACCTCCAAAAAGGCTGAAGGTTACATATGAACGCAAACCAGCTGCCTTTAAAGGGGTCATCTTGGTGGGAAGAAAACACCCAGTTTGAATCCACATTTCCTGGGTTTTTTAAGTAAACATTGATTTCCCACAATTCCCACATCCTTTAAAGACTGAAACGACTCATTTTAGGCTTCCGTTACGTATGTCACAGAGATCCATATCTGAATTCTTGTGAGGCACGCCCACTGGGTGGGTCTGCACTCAGACATGCCCACATAGTCTGGGAGATATACTTCTCATTTCAGACAGGGGGTGTGGCAAATAGCAGCCCCTCCCCTTTTAAGGCAGCAGGCACCGAAGCAGGCGGGTTTTTTCTGTTCTGGCAACAATTTTGTTGACCTCCCTGACCCTTTACCTCTTTAATATGACCCCTGTTAAGAGCAGATCAGCACCCAGCTGCTGTTTGGTGAACTCAGGTGTTTTTGGTAGAGATGGCAACTTCAACACTGCCGATCAACTCTGGGTTTTGGAGTTAACACCAGTGGGCTGTTTTTTTTTTTTAAGAGCCATAGAAAAAAAAAAAACCTGGAACAGTGAAATGAAAAAATGTTTTCCATCATCCAGACCGTGAATGAATGATCTCTGCTAAAATCATGTTGATACTTGAAACCTTCTTGTGATTGTGAGACACTGTGAACAAACTGCTTGGTTTTGTTTTTGTTGCTGCACCCCCCCCATCTGCAGTCTGGAGGTAGAAAGTGAAAATTAAATTTCACTGTTCCGGTTCTATGTTTGTAAAATGTCTTGTGACGTATGTGCTATTTGTGTGTAACGAGCTCAAACTGGGCCACGTTCTACTTTAACAGCTGATGACATCTAAGATGTTTACTCGTAGTAAATGGGGGGTGTGGCTAAAGGGGTGGAGTCAGAAACATGTATTTGGAGGACTGTTCTCTCACAAAGTGCCCTTTTAGTTCTAGATGTTTTGAATTTGCCATCTCTGGATCTTTGTAGCTGCTTCACAATCGTGTGTGTGTGTGTGAGAGCGTGCACGTATGTGACACTGACATCTCGCCTCTGACCTCAGCCTGACCTCTGCTGTAGGGGTCGTCTCTCTCTCTCTCTCTCTCTCTCTCTCTCTCTCTCTCTCTCTCTCAGGAAGCGTTGTGACAATTGATGCATGAACTCACTGTTAATTTCAAAAGTAAAAAAAAAGATTAAGTCTACGTGACTGTCCCTGAATACCTCATCGGACTCTCACAGGAGAGCAGCACTACATACCTCATACGGCCACAAGGCCGACCTCGTGTGGTGACTTTGTATGACCACAGAAGTCACGTCATGACCTCATACGGCCGCAGCGCTGACCTCATGATGACCTCATACGGCCGCAGCGCTGACCTCACATGACCTCATACGGCCGCAGCGCTGACCTCACGATGACCTCATATGGCCGCAGGGCTGACCTCGTGGTGACCTCATACGCCCGCCGTGCTGACCTCACATGATGACCTCATACGGCCGCAGCACTGACCTCACATGATGACCTCATCCAGCCGCAGTGCTGACCTCACATGATGACCTTATCCGGCCGCAGCGCTGACCTCACGATGACCTCATATGGCCGCAGTGCTGACCTCATATGGCCGCAGTGCTGACCTCACATGATGACCTCATCCAGCCGCAGTGCTGACCTCACATGATGACCTCATCCGGCCGCAGCGCTGACCTCACGATGACCTCATATGGCCGCAGGGCTGACCTCGTGGTGACCTCATACAGCTGCAGCGCTGACCTCAAACACTTGTCTGAACAAACATGAACGCGGCGGATGCATGCTCGCTAGTTCTTCCTTGTATTTACGTCTAGAACTGTATTATTCTATTTTAATTTTTTTCAAACCAGTGCAGATTTTCTTTCTTTTTTTGGAAATTCAGTTTTTGAGGAACACAAAAAGGCCAAGTTGACCTTAAATTTAACTGTGAACAACAAAAATGCAGTGACTTTTTTTTTTGATGATGCTTTTTAGATGTTTGGTTCACAAATCGTAAATATCATTGATCTGCTTCTTTAGTGGGAGAATTTTTTTTTTTCTTTTTCAGGCTTGTTTTTACTCTCACGTTGCTGCATTTGTGTGTCGTTTCTATGTGGCAGAGGCTTCATGACGTGCACGTCTGCTGTGTGACAGTCGTTCTCTGATTGCGCCATGCAGTTGAATGTAAGTACGCCAAAGTTAGCTACGTGAACCGGCTGTACGCACGAATACTTCTGTGGAAACGCACACACGCGTGTGCGTCATGCAGCAGCACAGTTGTTACAACCTGTAGAAGCTGTAGTTTGAATGCATTTTTTTTAAAAAAGAGAACAACATCCCCAGGTGTTTAAAATGTGCCGTAAGTTATTTTTTTGTGTACGGCGGACTGCTAACTGTGATTTAACACGCGTGTGCACAATCAGTGTGAACACACTCGTGTTCTTGTCCACATGAGCTTCTGCTTATTGCACAGCTAGTTACCAAAGACAGAGTGGAGCCCAACAACTGGCCCTGAATGGGGCGGATACTGGCCTCCATCTTGGAGTGAGATTTCCCGCTTCTAAACAACCAATAGGAGAGCAGCGCTTGCGCAATACCAAAGTGAGGGGCAGCGTCTCGGGCGCCAACCAATCACAAGCTAGGAGAGAGAGGCCAGTATCTGGCCCAGTTCAGGGCTGGTTATCGTGCTAAGACAGAGTCCTGACCTCACCAGTAGGTGGCGCAGTCAGCAGATTATTGTCCGTTTTGAACTGAAGAAAAAGTCATTTAATCTGGGGTTAGGGGGAAAAAACTGTGGATTTTGAATCACTTTCACTTGTTGAATGTTGAAATAAGTTCATTTTGTTCCACTGATGGGTTTATTGTTGGATTTGATCACAGCTGGAATTCAGAAAACAGTTAAAAGACGACGTCTTTCCTGAGCTAGTTCATTGACATCGGTTTTCAGAATAATTTAGTCTGGGTCTTTTTTCCTTTCCCCACAATACCAAACATGGACTGTTTCTGGACAGTTATTCAGAAATTTGAGCTGTTAATTTCCGCTTAATCCGGATGGATGTCTGTCTCCTTTGAACCCGTCCAGGTCATCTTGGCTGGTTGGAGGCGTTTCAGTGACCTTTAGTTCAGTTGATTTCAGCTCAGGGTTTGATCACATTCTGGACTCATCAGTACGTTGGCATCAGAATCCCATGTGACACATCCTTGTATATTCTGTAATGCTGATAAATGTTGAAGCCGCCTGAAAGTAGGAAATCAGCCAGCACCGGTTTCACTTCTTAACCGACTGAACAAACCGTTTCTCTCCTGAGCTTAATCCTTCGGAGAGTAAAGACTCTAAACCAATCAGACGCTGGACGCCAGTCGTCCTGCTGTCATGTTTTATTATTTATGATTTTTAGTAATATCTGCTTCTCAGACTGTATTCCCCTTCTTCTTTTTCTTCTGCACCTGCTTCGTTTTCTGTGTCACAAGCTTTTCTCCTGACTGAGCCCACCTGCAGGTGTTTGGTTCTACAGGTGCTTCTCAGGTTTCTTACCTGCATTGACGCATTCCTCTGATTGTCGTTTCTCCCACGGAACGTGTCAAACATTTCAGCGATGATCCCTCTTCCACTTAACGCCACGGCACCTCTTTCCCAGAACACGGAAAACTGTCTGCGTTCCTGCAGCTCCTGCTTGGAGCTGGACTGTAAGAGGAGAAACTAGAATGATTGTGAGACTGCAACAGAGTGACATAATCTTTTATAATACATTGTTTTTGATGAGTTGGATAGAATTGTAAAAGATCAGTTTGATTAGTTTGAATCTTTGAATAAATAGACGTTTACTATCACGAAAATCCTCAGTCGGATCAAAACTGTATTAATCTGTCCTGTTTCATTAATGAGAACTGAGATGCGAACACCAAGAAATTTCATGTTTGTGGTTGACCACATTCCAGAGAGGATCTTACTGTCATTTCAGAGTCTTGGTGCGTTGCTGTGAATATTTCTCCGTCTTATTTTATCTCAAATCTCTGCTGTTGCGAGATTGGATTTTTTTGGGAACCACGTCAACATTGAGAAGGTGCTAAAGGGCGTTCGTGCACTGAGGAGGTTTTCACCTGCATTTTGATTCGTGGTAACCTCTTAAGAAATTTGAGAAGTACCTCAGAAATAGATTTTAAATTACTTCAGCTGCATTACCACTTAGGAGACTGCAGGTGGCACCGCTGCCACAAATTTAGTTTAGACATTTTGGTAGCGCATACAATGGATGTGGGTGATATGAAGCCCCTCCCACCTCAGGACAGTGGGTGTGGTCTGCATGAAGCCCCTCCCAGGTAAGGGCAGTGGGCTGTTTAACTGGCACTTGATGTTGAAGGCAAATCAAGTACTGAGGGAAAGCGATCAGTGTTGCTTTTTTTGTGTGTGTGTGTGTGTGTGTGTTTCTTCGCGTGGTCTCATCACTCAGGAAGCTGTGAAGTTTGCAGAACGTTTGTCTCTCAGAGGATTAAATTTTAAAACTAACCTGATCTGTATAAATAAAACATGCGCATATGCAAATGGTTCTTGAATACCTCATTTATCGATTCGATGTTTTTGGCTTGTACAATGCTCCGTATATTCATCTGTGGGGTTTGTGCATATTTTTGTACTGTTGTTGTTATTATTATGGACATGTTGATAATGGTATTACTGATATTCTAGTTTTCTCTTTGATTAAAGCAAACAAAAAAAAAATAGGACAAAAGATGTGAATGCTTATAATAACTGGTTTGTGCTGATTGTAATTTAAGAGGAGCACTTTCCCAAAGTGGTTTTCACACATTCACTTTTGTTCATATTAGTAATATAAAGATATGGTTCTCAGGGCTTTAAACTTGTATGTCATGATAAAGTTTTACTTTATATCCTGTTTAACTGTGTGTGTTTTTCTCTTATTGCACTTTTAAATAGACCATGGTACAGAGAAACACTTTTACGCAAACTCAGCAGCAGTTTTTGGTATGGGTGAACCAGGCAGCCACCCGGGGCGGCATTTTTTCATGACGTGGTGGTGGGGGGACAGCAGCACTAAAAAAAAAAAAAAAAAAGCAGTTATCATATCACTGTGTGGAATTGGCAAATTGGTGCTCCCTGCAGCTGCTGGCACTCCTTGCTGAGGTGCACAGAACAGAAGCAGTGGGTGAGAGGCTCGGCGGTTGTCTCCTGCGTTGTCCCTGGGGACAGGCGCTCTATTCCCCATGCGCTCTGCTCTGCTTTGGCTCAGGACGGAGCATCCGGGTCTGCTCATTGAGATCCTGCTGTCCAGCTCCACAGAGTCTCTTCTGGCAGGGCAGAGTCCACTTAGGAGAAGAACCAGAGCTCTGCGCCACATTTCTTTGCGCATCAAAAACAAAAGAAGAATGAGGCAGGCAGTCAGTTTTAAAATAAAAGGTGTTTGAAAGCAGACAGACGGTGTAAGAACAGGTTTGAATCTCACCGGAGAGGACAAATTGCCTACTCATGGAAAAACAGTTGCAGAAAGGAGAGCCTATTTGTAAGAACGGTTTAGAACTTGAGCTGCGTTCACATTACGAGCTGAAGTGACTAATCTGACCATTTTTTGTGTGCCTGCATGTAATGCAGTCTACACTTGAACAAATTTCAAGATACATGTACTTAGTCAAGTTCTGGTAACCCTCAGCACATAAGATGGCTCCTCAACAAAATATATAATTAACAAAATATACAATTAATTGTACAACCCCAATTCCAATGAAGTTTGGACATTGTGTGAAATGTAAATATAAACAATACAGTGATTTGCAAATCCTCTTCACCCTATATTAATTTGAATACACCACAAAGACAAGATATTTAATGTTCAAACTGATAAACTTTAGTTTTTTGTGCAAATACGTATTTGCTCATTTTGAAGTGGATGCCTGCAACACTTTTCAAAAAAGCTGGGAAAGGCTCAACAAAAGACTGGGAAAGTTGATGAATGCTCATAAAGAACACCTGTTTGGAACATTCCACAGGTGAACAGATTAATTGGAAACGGGGGTGTCATGATTGGGTATAAAAGGAGCATCCTCAAAAGGCTCAGCCGTTCACAAGCAAAGATGGGTCGAGGATCACCACTTTGTGAACAGCTGCATGAAAAAAATTGTCCGACAGTTTAAGAACAATGTTTCTCAATGTTCAATTGCAAGGAATTTAGGGATTCCATCATCTACAGTCCATAATATAATCAGAAGATTCAGAGAATCTGGAGAACTTTCTACATGTAAGCAGCAAGGCCGAAAACCAACATTGAATGCCCGTGACCTTTGATCCCTCAGACGGCACTGCATTAAAAACTGACATCATTGTGTAAAGGATCTTACCGTGTGGGCTCAGGAACACTTCAGAAAACCAATGTCAGTTAACACAGCTTGTCGCTACATCTACAAGTGGAAGTTAAAACTCTACCATGCAGAGTGAAAGCCAAACATTAACAACATCCAGAAATGCTGCCGCCTTCTCTGGACCCGAGCTCATTTGAAATGGACAGACGCAAAGTGGAAAAGTGTGCTGTGGTCTGATGAGTCCAGTTTTTGGAAATCATGGACGTCGTGACCCCCGGACAAAAGAGGAAAAAGACCATCCAGACTGGTACCAGCGCAAAGTTCAAAAGCCAGCATCTGGGATGGCATGGGGGTGTGTAAGTTGCCCATGGCATGGACAACTTACACATCTGTGATGGCACCATCAATGCTGAAAGGTATATCCAGGTTTTGGAGCAACACATGCTGCCATCCAAGCAACGTCTTTTGCAGGGACGTCCCTGCTTATTTCAGCAAGACAATGCCAAGCCACATTCTGCACGTGTTACAACAGCGTGACTTCGTAGTAAAAGAGTGCAGGTACTAGACTGGCCTGCCTGCAGTCCAGACCTGTCAATCATTGAAAATGTGTGGCACATTATAAAGCGCAAAATACAACAACGGAGACCCCGGACTGTTGAACAACTGAAGTCATACATCTAAAAATTCCACCTACAAAGCTTCAACAATTAGTGTCCTCAGTTCCCAAACGCTTATTGAGTGTTGTTAGAAGGAAAGGTGATGTAACACAGTGGTAAACATACCACTGTCCCAGCTTTTATGAAACGTGTTGCAGGCATCCATTTCAAAATGAGCAAATATTTGCAGAAAAAACAAAGTTTATCAGTTTGAACATTAAATATCTTGTCTTTGTGGTGTATTCAATTGAATATAGGTTGAAGAGGATTTGAAAATCATTGTATTCTGTTTTTATTTACATTTTACACAACGTCCCGACTTCATTGGAATTGGGGTTGTATTTAATTTGACAACTGAGGTATGTGGGGCCGGTTGAGAGAACTAGATTAAGTGAGTAGAGCAGAGTATGAATGCGCCAAATCAAATTATTTGATGTGAGATTTGGGCTCCTTACTGTTTTTTTGAGCCGTCTGAATATGTCAAGTTTAACTGATGTATTTTTCTTGTTACCTTCCTTTGTGTATGTGCTCAGAGATCAGATTCAGTTCTGGCTGCTTTGTGTTTTCTATGTCAGCACTGGTGATGACGGCTGTGGGATCAGATAATGGTCAAACAAAAAAGATTCAGGAACAAATATCACAAGGACTCAGAAATGAACGGAGTCTCATCAGAAACTCACCATGAAACAAGAAGGAAAAAATCTCTCACATCTACAACAGGCATCTGCATACATCAGAAATGTCACAAGAGGACGTAAATCTAAGATCGATCCACAAAATGGTGTGACCACTTTTCACATTTAAAAATGCAGAAATGTTTTAGGTGGAAAAAACATAATTCATTTTTTTGGTGATCACCTGCGATTTCCAAAGAAATGAGAGTGTGTGTTATCCAACTTTTACAATAATTTTCCTGCAGCTGTAAACTCTTTTTGTTGTCATGTACACTCGCAAAATAATGAAATTTAAAATGAGACTTATCTTAATCATGAAATGTTTTTAATAGAGAAAAATAATCACATTTGATTTCATTGGCATTAGAATATTAGTAACATTTCAGTTTAGATTTTCTTTTGACCTACAGATGAAGACCAAAAATTAGGGAGAAAAAAGGCAAAACACTATGATCAAATTTCTATCAAATCTAAACCTTTAGCAGATTAGTTAATGCTCAGTGTTTACACATTTAGCCTAATATGTACAAACATCAAGCTAAATATTTAAATGTTGAGACAAATATGCACCTTAATGAAAAAGCTTAATTGTTCCTCCCTGAATGACAGATTAATAAAGTGTCTCATGACAAACATTTAGCATGTGAGGGCGTGTTTATTCAAATTTGCAATCCAGGGATGTTTTGTATAAGAGTTGTATTGTAGCCTGCAGGCTTTTGATGTCAATTGCAATTTCAGGGGCACTTCTAAAATATTAAAAATGATAATAAAAAATGTCAGTTTGTGCAAAATTTTGTTTTTTATAGGGGGGGGGGGTAGGGGTGCACTTGGAGGGGGTCTCGCCCGGGGAGTAATTCAGTGTAGAACCGCCACTGCATAAACATTTCATTTCCTCTTAAGTGATGAGGAAAAAAATCCTGACTGCTCAGACGAGTTACTGATCAGCAGGTTTCTTATCATAAGCCACCGCGGGGGGTTATTTTACATTTTAAAGGTGGCGCTGCAGATCTGCACAACATCAGAATTCACTGGCAAAATCCATTTCAAACACCACTCATTTTCTCGCCTGTAATCTTCTGAGGAGTCGAGTATCAATAAGTCTGAGGACATGGTTTCCAGTCCCACCTTCTGAATAATTACAGTCTTCTGCAGAATGATGTGAGGAAGATTTATTGTACTCAACTTACACACACACACAAAATATATATCGTATATATAGCCTTGCAAAGCTACAACATAAATAAATCACAGAACACATTCACTCACATCAAAAAACAAATTATAAGAAAAGACTGCACGAAAATCCAGATGTAAAAGAACAAAGTGCCAAAATTCTGGATTCAGATTCAGAGTCTCTATGATCTTCAAATACACTTTGCAGTGTGTCAAATGAAATACGGGGGGAAAGGCTCAGAGGGTGTATGCTGCCATAAACTGAAGCTGTCAAATATGAGGTAGTTTACAAGACCGGAAATTACAGCTCAGGAAGTTGCACCTTTAGACACAGTGATGGAGGAAATTTCAGAAACTGAAGTGTTACAAAACTCAAGTTATCTCCTTTTCTCAGCACTGGAGGCGACTGCATGCAGAAGAGTTTGTGTTGAAGCAGAAGAACAGAACGATAAAAACCTCAAGCTTAAACTGATGTTGCGGCTCAAAGTAAAAAAATGTTTGAAATGTTTTAGGTTGCATCCTTTTTGATATTAAGTCCAACGGGGTGTAACTCGGTCACGTGGGAGTCGGAGTTCGAGAGTCTACTAAAATGAGACTCTATGAGGCGCTCAGACCCGAGGGTGTGAAGACATGGAGGCGGGTGTGGACGTGTGGGTTCTGACCGTGCCAATGAAGATGTGGTTACTGGGTGTAAAAACAGTGTTTCTCAGCAACACGTTTCGTTGTGCGGTGGATGTCTCACCAAGTGATTTGACCTTTGCTACATTGGATCCAAAATGAACCCTTTCAGGGCAGTTCCGGGGTCAAGGCCTCATACATTTAGCTACATGCTCAACAAGGTTTGATAAAAAAAAACTTTGCAAATATTTATCAATAACAGCAACACTGGACCTTTGGCAACAGCAGTAAAGTTGAAGTAAACTCACCTATAGACGTGTGCCAGGTTGGTTGGAAATTGGAGTACAATAATTTTACCTTTGACCCCAATGAATGAATTTGACCAAAACAAACCATTTCAGGACAATTCAAGGTCGACCTTCATCCATGGATCAGGTTTGGTAAAAATCTGCCAACAAATGGACAAAATTGCTCCAAATGAATGACCTGTGATTATGGGTGTTGGACAATGTATGCAGCCCATGTTCCTGGAGAACACCTACCCCCCTCGCTTTCTATGTTGACCTGCTCTCACACACACACCTGATTAATTAATGCTGGTGCTTCCCAGCTCTTGATTGGATGGACACACCTGACTTCACTCTTTAGCTGTGGGTGGAGTAAAGTGAGAGTTGGAGAACATCCAGACGGTGTTCTCCAGGAACAGGGTTGGAGATCCCTACATGATGTTATTAAGTCATACATATAACAAGCAGCGATGTCACTAACTGCACAGATTCTTCAACACCGTCCATATCAGACAAATCCAGACCAGAGGCTTTGGAGTCTGCTCTGCTGCTCTGCTTTTCACCCGAAGCTGGTACAGCCTCAGGGTCTTACTGAACCCTTTCTCCTCAAACACACACGTGTAGTTTCCCGCCTCCTTTGTACCCATGTTGTCAATCAGCAGCAGGCAATCCTGCTCCTTCCAGCTGCAACCTGTTGACCATTCGTGATGTTGCCAGGTGTACTCTGCGTGATGGGAGGAGACCGGACAGCGCAACATGCACATGGACTGTGGAGGAATGTCCATGACAGTCACGGAGATGCCTGCAAACCAAACGAATGATGACATCAACAATGAGAAGTGCACATCTGAGGAGGTATTTACTTTGTTCTATTTATTATCAAGCAGGTTTCATCAGAATTTACAATGAGAGTGTGCCGGAGGCCGTGCGGCTGAATTAAAACATGCAAACATAACAAGCAGGTTCACTGGATCTTGTCAAAGTTTCTGGTTACAGTTCATTAGTTTTCTGTTTCATTCTTAAATGTAACGGAGCTGGAAGTTTATAGAAGGTGTTCTAATGGTTTTCAGTTCCTACAGAGAGTGCTGTTTTGACTCAGAACACCCAAGGTCCTTTGATGAAACCCAAAGTTCCTACGTGCTTTATGTTCCAACCCAACGCTCCCTTGTTATTTCTGTTCCAAACCAAAGGCCCTGCATTGCTTCTGTTCTGACCCAAAACATCCATGTTCTGTTTTGACCCAAACTCCCGCGTTCTTTCTCTTTTGATCTTGTGTCTTTCTGTTCAGACATATTTGACGTGTTGTTTCTGGTTTGTCTGATGTCAGTATTCCCACCGATATGTACTTAGTTTGGATCAACAAACTGAGCTGGGTGTGGTTCCACAGCATAAAAACATTCAGAACATCTTCACACAAATTTAAACATGTTAGAGTCCAAAAGCCCTGAAGAGCTCCGCTTATCAGCTCTTCTTTGACATCACACAAAGTCCAACTTTTTCATTTCCTTTTTTTTTTGTAAATGCACAAACATCTTTAAGTTAAAACAAACACTTTGTCTCTGTGTGTTTTAGTAAAATCACACATTCACCTTTTCCTTGGAGAGATGATTTGCAGATCATGTGGTTTCCTTGGTTCACATCCTGCAGCCTTCCACTGTAAGATGAAAAGTACATAAAAAACCCTTAACACGCAAATCTTTGAAATGTTCTGAAGTCTTTTGTTTTTATACCCTGATGAAGATTATGCTATTGGATTTTTATTTCAATGCACAAAACATTTTTGCATCTCAATAATTATTCACTTTTGGCAGTTTTCCTGCAAAACACTGATCATGCACCAACACGTGTGGGAAAAAAAGCAGAAGAGGAAAACAGTTCGGGGAGGGTTAACAGTTTGTCGGCAGATTAGTACAAAAAGAAGTAAGTAAACACCAAGATGAATGCTGCCTCAAACAGAACGGAAGATTCTGAAGACTAGAAATTGACAGTTATTTGTATAATGAAGCACTAGCTGGTATAGGTCAGGGCTGACGAGAACATCTGGAATTAAGGACCGACTGTCAGGACTGTAGAAGTCAAACTGGGGGAGAACTTGGTGCTTTTCTTAGTGAGATAAAGTTTATTGAATGACTTGGTGCTGGCTGCACAGAGGTGTTTGGTGATGCTGGTATCTTTGCAGGAGAACGATCGCCCAAGTCTTTAGGGTCCTGGTGCATATGGTTGTCAGACTTGGACTCAAACCAGCGACCAAAAGTGACGACTTGATGTCTTTGGTATCAGGTCTCTCTGGAGGATCTTTGGTCTTCGCTGGAAGACTTTGTGTTAAATGCAGTGGTGGGCACAGCTAAAAGTTAGCAAGGTGTTTGACCTGGGAATGTTCGTGTGTGAAATCTGTTTGTGTGTGTTGTTTTTACTGTGTGGCTGACACCACACACTGTACAACTAAACCTGTCATATCTATGATTTGTTTTTAACTCCACGTGTGGGGTCTCTCAGGTTTGGGAAACCTACAGATAATTTTAAAATCCTGCGGTCGACAACACTGTGATGTAACCAGTCGCCAGTAGATGGCTTTTGGAGGAAGCAACCTGGGCTTCTTCTGGCATTTTTACATAAAACAAACATAATAACAATGTCTCTAAACCCAGAGAATATATTCACAAGAGTTTTAGGCACAATATACAAAGAATTTAATGCTGTTGCCCATGTGGAGCCTGATCAGAGTGTCTCAAAGGCATTTCTTCTGTCGTGAATACCTATAATGCACTGGGCACAGCTGCATGTCCACACTAAAACCTTCAAAATTAGTGCAATACTTTAAAACTAAAACATTCTGATATTTTCACTTTATAAAACTTCAGATGTGACGTTAATTTAAACAACTTGTCCGGAATTAGTTTGGTTAAAATTTTAACCATAAGTTAAAACTGTATGCCTCTGGATGACTTGGGTGATATTGCCAGCATATAAGTATGGGGTCAAAAGAAATGAGTTGTTTTTTTTTTCTATGACCAGTTCTCCTTTGCCTGTAGAGGATAGAGCGGTTTCTTTTAGAACCAGCTCTTCTCTGTTTGTAGAGGATAGAAATGGCCATCTACTACAAAAAGCTATGCCTGCAAAAATGTTAGCAGTCTAAAAATTATCCAACCAAAACATATCGGAAGATAATTGGTCCGATGATGGTTTTCAAAGTTATCTGAAAAGCTAATCTGATAATGAAAACAGTCTTTGATAATTAGCAGTTAGTGGATTAGTGGAACTGTGCCCACCACTGGTTAAATGAGTGGTTACTTAGTGAGACTGAGATGAGGAGGATCACTGATACTGTGAGGGTACATCAGCTATGACGTTTTGACCATGTGAAGTGTTTCTCTGGGCATGATCCTGCACGCAGTGCTGAGGACCCAGGTGGCTGGAGAAGATGAAGGACACGCCCACATTATACCTGGCTGCAGCAGACAGGTGGACTGGTTGTCTGTCTGGGTGGTTGCACTCCAGGATCCATATCCATATACGGAGGACAGCTAATTTTTGGGGAAAATCAGTTATGCTACATTTTTAAAGTTTTGACATAGAAAAATGCCTTTGCTTTTATGAAAGTCTTTATTGAAGGTTTAGTCTGTTTTCAGCTTTTCTGAAGCTGCTTAACCAGAACAATATTCCATGTAAAGAAACGAGGAATAACTGAAGTTTTAGATTTGCACTGTGACAGTGCTCACATTAGATCTTTCTTCTTTTTTCTTTTTTTTTGCTGGTGTGAGATGCTGTTGAGGCACAATTCTGTCTTTTTGTCTGGAGTGTGAACATGTTAATTCTGGGTTTGGGGTCACATGCAAACAGAAAATGTCCAGATCTGAATCTCGTGTCTGGGATGTTAGCAGATAGACAGACTGATGAATTCTGGCTGCAACAACCTCGCAGGCTTTTATTTTGGAATACAGGCTCTTACTGTGGAAGTTTCAATTTCAGTTCAATTTATTTTCATGTCACAACAAAGTTGCCTCAAGGTGCTTCACACAAGTAAGGTCTAACCTTACCAATCCCCAGCGCAAGAACCTTATAAACCCCCAGCGCAAGAACGCAGGCAACACTGGTAAGAAAAAACTCCCTCTGAGGAAGAAAGCTCAAGCAGACCAAACTCAAAGCAGTGACCCTCTGCTTGGGCCATGATACTGACACAACTGACAATACAAGAAATTATACAGGAAATTTTGGGAGATTTTGGATGACATAAGTGCAACATAATTCAGCTTGGGACTCCGGCAAGGACGGTCGCATTCCTCCACTCACCTCTTCTCCTTTCTGTTCTCTATCTCTGCTCCGACCATCAAAGTCCCAGCTTCACCAGACTCTGAATTCTTCAAATTAAGATTTGGATTAACCGTGGAATTGATCAGATGGTCTCTCAACGCTATTGACACCATTTTTTCGACAAGGAAATCAGGGTTGGGGGACCCTGCGTCCCTGATGGAACCTACCTAGCGGACTATCCTCTCGACACCTGAGAGAAATGGAGCGTGACATGCTTGGTTCCACTCTCTGTGGAAGACGTTGATGATTCATTTCTATTCGCTTCTATGGTGGGAGGTTTGGTGCTGATTGGTTTGTGCGCTGCCCTGACCCACAGGAATATTAGCAAGATGGCTGCTTCCAGAATCTCATCCCCTTATCTGTCCATCATGGTTAATGAGTTGGACAATGCTGTGAAATCTCAGACTGCATGAACTCTTGAACTCAAACACAAAATGGATACCATATTGGAGCATATCGCTGCATTGCAAAGGAATGTGCTGCTGAGGACCATAGAATATTCTTCTTAAATTTGGACTCTAGACGGTCAGAGGTGCAGTAAATGGAATTCTGTATCTCTCCGCCTAACATCAACATGGCAGCCTTATCGGCTCCTGAAGGTCAAATGCCCTGCTCTTCCCACAGAAGGATCTATGGCCTTGGTGAAGGAATTCGGCTCCCCCTTCTCATCTATCTACCCCCCCCCCCCCCCCAGCCTCCTATTGCCTAGCAACATCAGACTTTACATACACACAGAGAGAAACTGACAGAAACTTAACTCTTCTGCACACGACGCATGTCTCCCTCCCTCCATCCCTATTACCCCCCTCCACTCCCCTCACCCTGGCGTCCTCCCTGCCACCTCAAAGGCAGTGTGGTTGTTACTGCTGCAGCCTTCAACACCCCAAGCTGGGCGGTACGGGTCCCTCCTGCTGCTGCCTTCACCCACTATGGCTCAATTCGGGTGTCAAATGTCTTGTCTTTAATTCTGATGTGTGCAATTATTACAGTAAACTAGTAATAACTGTGGATTAATTGCTGTATTTTGTCTGAGGTATTTGGAGTGTAAACGTAATTTCATTGTTGTTGCACTGGTGTAATGACAATGACAACAAATCTCATCTCATAAACAGGCTTGTTGTTTTCAAAAATGACTGATTTCTCAAAAAAAAACTCCAATCACCTTGCTGTTTTCACCAAAGGACAAAAGTAATGCTCCAGATACACAAACACACAGAGGTTTTGAGAAATGGGGACATTCCACCAACTCAACCAGTCTGAGGGAAAAACCTTCCAGCTCATCCTGATTCTGCTGATTAACGATCACAGTTAAATAAATAAATAAATCCCAAATCTTAGCTTTGTATCTTAAATAACTTTTGAAATTTTAATTAAATTCATACATTTTTCCTTTTGGTCCATCTTTTGTCATTTAAAGGTCTGAAAGGACGCATACTGCCTGTTGTCCAGTTTTCAACACCGGGGTGTTTTATCTTGTTCTGTTTTTATGTTCAGTGAAGCTTCTCTTCCTGTTCACTCTATCATTTATCATCATGAATTTCAAAATGATTTACTTCCAAAGTATCATCATGGGAATTTTTTCTTTTTTGAGAAATGAGATTTTCTGTTACTTTTGTAATATTTTTTTTGTTGACTGTTTAAAACACACAGACGTTGCTACATGAGACAAAGTAAACACAGCAGTCAGCTGACGGTGACGCTCGTGACCGCGAGACATGTTTCATCACACATAATTGTTTTGTTTACACATGCACTTTGGAGTCTCTCCAGTCACAGGCCCCCCTCTGGGATTCTGTTGCCTGATCTAAATTATTAATCAAAAGCAATGAAAGATATCACATAAATATCTCTGTCCCAAAGAAGGAGTCGTCCTGTATTGGGGAATGAGGTCTGTTGGTGTCAGTGGTTTTCTCCAAATTCTGCAGCATGACCAGGACTCACCCTGGATGGGACGCCAGTCCAGCATGGGGTTGTTCCCCAGCTGGGGCGGGTGCTGATTTACAGCAGGGTGCAATGAGACTATGACTTAGGACCTGATTTATGAATATTCAGGTTTGCGTGTGTAAAATTGTGGGCAAACACACTAAAAAAACTGATTTACTAACAGAGTGGACTGAGAACTGCAGCTTTTAAATTGTGCAAAATACCACTTATTAGTCATTTAGTGCATTTGCCTTGATGAACATGCAATTTGAGGTGTGTCCACCTGAGTGTGCAAAATTGTAGGTGGGAGTGTTTTTTTCATGATTTAAGCAAATTTAGGGGATGCTGATGGCATCTCTACTTTGCACATTTGAAAATTTGGTATTAAATTGTTGCACTTAACAGACTGCAGGTCTAAAAGCAGAAATGTCGCCGTCTCCTCATACACAGAAGGAAAACAACAAAAATAAAAATAATTCATTGTGAAGTTTGGGCATATTCAAAGAGGTAACAGTTTCCTTCAGTTGTCTGAGCGCATTGAACTGGCAGGACGCAGCATAATTATTCACCAGTTTCCTTAAGCATGTGAACACACTGTTATGTGGCAGAGTTTCTGTAACTAGGCACAGCTGCTAACTGCTCAGGGCTTCTATAATTCTGACCAGTAACTCATGCAAAATCCTCATTTACGCACTGCTGTCTACATCACGTTACTGCTTTCAAAGAAAACTGCACTCAGAGGGTTCTAAATCTTACTGTGGGACGCACTGTGTGCCGTTCCAGCCACAGTATGGATCTCTGGCTAAGACGCACTCCTCACAGCTGTCTCCATACTGGACACAGTTTGCCACATCCAGCTGCACCACTTCATGTCTGCTGCTCACATACAGCCGCCTCTGCAACACATTCAACAAGACGTGTGACATCAACACGCGAGCCGATTACTCACCTCATGGCAGGTTTGATTCAGAGACTGAAATGGAAACTTAGTCAACAAAGCTATCACCTCCCACCTAACCCGGACTCCAGAGAACTATTAGTGCAAGACTAAAGCTGCATCAAGAAGAGACAGCTGCTGTTATTATCATTATTATTATTACTACTACTATTAAAGTGATCAGTAGCCTATGTCACTCCCCGTATGTCAAAGTATATGTGTGCCATGTTTGGTTTAATTCCAAGATGCCACACACACACACACACACACACACACACACACACACACACACACACACACACACACACACACACACACACACACACACACACACACACACACACACACACACACACAGAGGAAGAGTTAGTCACTTGACACAGATCTATATGCTAAAAAGGGAGAGTGTGTGTGTGTGTGTGTGTGTGTGTGTGTGTGTGTGTGTGTGTGTGTGTGTGTGTGTGTGTGTGTGTGTGTGTGTGTGTGTGTGTGTGTGTGTGTGTGAAGCACACCATCACTCACAGTGGAAGGCTGCAGGGTCATGCTGAGGATGTGGGCTCTGTGATGGAATGGTTGATACTCAGCGATGATAAAGCCCTCGTGGTTCTCCATCACTTTGTGAACTGCTCCGTTCTCTATAGTTACCCACAATGAGTACGCATGACACACACACACACAATCAGCCACATTCATACATACTTTTCACATGTCTCATATCCAATTGCTTGGGATCATCTAGCCAAGCTTCTCGGTTGTTGAGATGTACAAAAAAAAAAAAAAAAGTGGTGTTTTCAAACTGCTTTACTTTGATTTTTGACCAAACGACACCAAAATCTAATCACTTCTCGATATCTGTGCAAGTCAGATTCCCACCAAGTTTGAGCCAGGGCAGAGTTACTCTCACAGAGTGTGGAAACGAGAGCCGAGCTGTCAAACGATCAATAACCCCCCGCCCATCCACAGATCTCCACCACGGAGACCACCTACAATCCCAGATACTGTGGCTGACAAATAGCAACTGCAGGAGGGCGATACACCGGTTGTCTGCTGGGGTGGTTACCAATCAGGACCCAGAGCAGTTCTGAAGTGTAGCAGATCCTACATGGTGCAGAGCCAGTGCACACCCCATGACCTGACCTGACCTTAAAAAACAAGTATGTTTCCAGATTGGTCTTGAAAAAATGAGCAGAATGGGATCTTCTGCTGTCCACCAGCAGATTATTTCTCAAAGTAGGAGCCTGATGAGATCCACACACCTTGTTACCTTCTTCTTAACTTCAGGAACAGGGGACAGAACCTTAAATTCTGCTCTCATATTCATAGGAAGTCCATGAAAGGACGCCAGTAGAGCAGAATACCTTATCTGTCCTGCCCTATTTCATTGGTTCCCTTGAGCAGTTGTACAGCCAGATGTCCAACATTCTGGTCGGAGCATCGGCCAAAGTTCTTGTGTTCAATCCATTCGTCAGTTGTAAACAATAAAATATTTGTGGGAGAGCAAAAGTGGTGAAATGGCTGAGCTCGGTGAATGTTCCAGGGATTTGTGGTATTGGAGATGAACTCTTCTTGGTGGATGGAGACACTTTTTCTACGCCAGTTGTTTTTACACTGTGCTCTGTGTTGGAAAAAGTCCTTGCAGGAATCATTCGAGACAGGTTTCAATCCCCGTTAACTGCCACTCAGTGACCGTAAAAGTTAGGCTTCACACCCAACAAATCAACCATCAACCACATCATCGCCCGTCGAGTGTTCGCTGAATTCTGGTGGAGATATCGGCAGCGGTTCTTCACGGTGTGTGTTGAATTTCAATTGTCTGGATCATCCTGACAATTTTTGGATCCTCAACAAGTTGCTGGACGTCACAGTGGGCAGATACAGAGGTACCCTGAGAACTCCGGAGAGCAGGGGCAGAGTCTCTGAGATCTTCACAGTGAGTACTGGTTGTTGGTCAGGTAGCCTGTTCTTAGGTTGGGTCTTAGGCCAGGTGGTGTAGCAGCTTAGGTGCCTTTGTTAGTGAGGAAAAGTCTGCTGACCTTGACTTCACAGACGAGGCTGTGATCTTTGTAGAAGGAGTGGATACCTTGACTGTTGTACTTATGGAGCTGAGTGTCTGGGTTTCTGATCAAGGCGGCTATCAGTGACTTCCTGGACTGGGTCATCAGAACTGTGTCTGTAAACATGCAGTGATGTGTTTCTTGGATTTTGAGACGAAGAGAAATCCGGGAAGAGTTTATGGAGTCATGAGGTGTTTGAAAGAACTTCCACGCTTATAAAGTCAATGACTCGGTCTTTGGTGGTAGGTTTCTTCTGAGGATCCTCGGGTACCAGTGGAATAAGTTTGTGTCAGACAGTTACTTGGAGATATTAAGATGATGAGGATCACGCTTCATCACAACATCAACTACGACATTTTATCCATGTGGTTTGTTTCTCTGGTCATGATCCAGCACGCAGGAAACTGGGTTCACGCAAAACCAGTCGTCTTGTGTCTGAGTCACAACATGAACATGATCAGAACATGATGACTCTGGACCATGTGGTCGTCACCACATCACACCAAAATAGAAATACTCATTCGTCAACATTTATTTTGGGGAACATGATCTCTGTTCTGGGGCTGACTTGAACTGTTTTTCTAACTGGTTTTCAGTGTGAGAGGAAGTACTGGGCTGCGCCTCATGTACACATGTGTGGGCTTGACCTCATCTTCATCCTCATGAAGGTTCTTGGATTAAAATTCCCAATTCTCATCCACACAAAATGTAACCACGAGGAATGGCTGAATGAATGTTCTGACATCATCGTTTAAGTTAAAACCTATTTACACACAGATTGTCACATTATGAGGCTGATGGATTTTAATGAAGACTAAAAAACACTTTTTAAGTTGACAGAAACACTGATTACACGACATGTATCATCTTGAATTCTGATGCAGTTTCCCCGTCAGTTTTTCACGTGCATGTTTGTACATTTTTGGTGTTCTGGGCTGGTCTCAAATGCACAAATGCAGAATGACTCATGAGTGTTTGCACACTCTGTTAAGCAATGATAGACCTGCAGGAAATAATCCAGCTCAGAACCAGGAGGAAGTCACGTTTGTCATATTTTTATACTCAGTAGTTCATAAGAACATGTCGACATAAAAATATATGCAGGAAACATAACTTCCTCTTGAAGAACATGAACCCAAAATGCAACTTTATGATCACGTGAGCCTGAGATAAACACAGGCATCATTGTTTCTCAACGATGTCACTTCTGGGGACTCTTTAATTTTAAAGTCCTTCTCTGTATTTCAACAGTAAAGTGGTCAGGGTTTTAAGTGAGGGACCAGTGGGCCAGTCAGCTTTTGCATAGCCATGGCAACGGGTACAGGTTTCTGTGCATAAAATATGTGTGCAATTACAAGTCTATTTTGTTCTGTGTGTGTGTGTCTGGGGGGTTGAACTTTTTTGTGTTCTCTACCCATTTTATTCTGGATGTTTTCACGGCTTTCACAGTTTATGCTGTTCTTTTCCAATGAGAGTTAATTGTGTTGGTTGCTTAAAAAGTAAGGGTCCCCATGTGGACAACAGTTACAAATGCAGGTACTTAGTACTGGTGAGTACTCCCCAGTTCAAGGACTGGTCCAAAGTAGATTCTTTGTAAATGAAAGATATTAGTGAAATGTCATGAATGTAGTTCTTACTCACGTAGTGACAGAAAGAGGACGGTGTGGCGATTATTCCTCTCATCCTGGAAAGTGTCAACGGCGATGTGCTTGTAGTGGTGGTGACTAAAGAGAAGTGGGCCCGATGCGTTCAGAGGTTGGACCCAGTCCTCCACCTCAGATGTCTCTTCTATCTCCTTCAGGGTTTGTGCAGATAACATTGTGCTGTCTGCAACACACTGAGGAAAAAAAAACGACAAGCAGGACGTTTCTGAGCCACTCGTAGAGATCTGGTCGGATCAGGGAGCATGAACTGGTGCCAAACCAAGACAGAACCGCTGTGACAGACAACTAGTCCATCTCCACCCGCTCAGTCACCATCTACCTACCACAAGTGAAATGTGAAAGCCCTTTCCCAGTTGCTGGGGTTCTCAACACTGACACCTGCAGGCCGGGTCACATTTTCAGTCTTAAGCGATCTCAAAGGAAGAAGTGCATGAAGAGCAGTCCATAAAGAGTTCAACTCTCATTGTCAGCAAACCAGTAGTTATGAGTTTTAATGTAGATAACAATGTCTACACCTCCATCAATCTCCACCTTCTCGTGGTTGAGGGGACAGTGGGCTCCAGTATTCCTGGGAGCTGAGCTGTCTGAAGCATTAACTCCTGGTAGGGCCTTCCTCGGCACATGGGATCTAGGTGACGAGATAAAACGATTCCGGAAAGATTGACACAAACATTGAAAGAGTCATCTCACCAGAAGAAACCAGAAGCTCCTCCTGGAGCTAGACCTAGAGGGAAGAGCTGACAGGCGAGCACCTGGTACCAAGTCTACAACCATGGGGCTCGATTGGGAGTGGATGAGGTTCACCCAGAAATGCTGACGTCTGTGGATGTTGTTGCGCTGTCTGTCATGACCGACGCCTACACAGTGTTGCATAGAGATTTGGATCAGTACCTCTAGATTAGAAAACTTGGGTGGTGTTTTCCATCTTTAACATAGTGCTGCAGATAACTGAAACAATTTTTCAAATGGTGATATGAGCACCAAAGTCAGCGCTTGTGTGATTTCCCCTATAACTGGAACACACGCCGCGCTTACCTTTATTAGCAGAGCAGATAATGGAATATTTACAGAGGAATCATTCAAATGGTGATACAAGCACCAAATTTGGCCCAAATAGTCCTTAGACATAACTCTTTTGAAAAAGAAGACAGGCCACTTGAATTTTCAATTAGGCAGCCAGGTAGTGGTCAATAAAGAATTACACAGGGGTCAAAATTTAAAAATTCTCCAGTTTTATTGAAAGGTATAACCACATTATGTGTCTGATCATAAAGATTCCAAAAAGGTATAGTTTGGACTATCTGTGACTAAATATTTTGGAGTTATGGGGGTAAAAACAGCAAAAATAGTGACAAAGTTCAATTTCAGTCTGTACAGGGTCAAAAGTTAAAGTTGCTCCAATTTTGGTAAAAAGTGATGCCGATTATGAGTTGAGTTAATGGGATTAATAAATGGAATAATGTTGACAGTACTGAATGCTTGGTCTCCAAAGTAAAGGTCAAACAAGGTCAACATCCATTGGATTCTATGACATGTGACATATGTTACCCCATAACATGACAACTAAGCATGACACATGGTGCAAACTATTCCTTTTTAAAACCCTATAAACTCAACCAATAATGGTCCCCTGTCAGAAAACACTGTCTGTCTGAGTCAGGGGAGCGTCATTACCCCAGTTGAAGACGTTCAAGTATACTGGGATCTTGTTTATGAGTGGGGATAAGATGGATTGTGAGGTCAGTGGATGGACTGAGGTGGTGTCTGATGTTCTGCAGATGCTGAACTGGACCATTATGGTGATTAAAAAAAGCTGAGCCAGAAGGTGAGATTCTTGGTGTACCAGTCAGTTTCTGCTGGTCATGATGTTTGGGTATTGACCGAAAGAACAAGGTCATGGATACAAGTGGTGGAAACTGTATTCCTCCTTGGGGTATCTGGGCTGACATTCTGGGACAGGGTGAGATACTTGAATATCTGAGAGGGACTCTGAGTAGAGACCCTGCTTCTTCGCATCAAAATGATCCAGCTGAGGTGGTTTGGGCATCTGATGAGGATGCTGCCAGGTGGTCTTCCAGGCAGTGAAGACCTCTGAGAAGACCCGGGACACATTGTAGGGATTATACTGTATCTCCCAGCTGACTGGGAAACACTGCCCCAGGAAGTGCTAGAGGACTTGGCCAAGGAAGTGTGGGATGAGTTGCTTGGTTGGATAAGTGGCAGAAAATGAATGAATGAATTACACGTACCAGCCGACTCCTCTGTTTTGGGTTCCCTGAGCTTTTCAATGGAGACTTCATGAAGATGTCGTGGATATCTCGTATTGTGTAGACACATGCGGCGCTGAAACCCCTGCAGAAGCACATCAGCAGACACGGCTAATTTTAACATCAGAAAACAAAATTAAATGATGGTTTAACTTGTTAAACAGTAAGGGCCCCTTCACACATAGTGCGAATGTGGTCGCATGCAAAATGTGTAAAATCGTAGCTGCCTCGAACGCCTCATACACCTGTTGCTACAACTATTTGCGCACACCAGCGGGTGAAAGACAGAGTGTGCGCTGTGCGAGCCCATCGAACCCTCTCGGGGCAGGTGTCGACCAAATTTCAGCTGACTCACACAAGCACCTAACACTGCTCGTTTGGCACTTAGAAAATATGGAGCCATTCAAACTATCATCACAACAACAGTCAGCAGACGATCACTGTCGAGCTGGATGTGAAATTTATCTTAAGTCTGCTGGTCTGCTCACAGCTGCGGCTGTTAAAATCTCTGCTCCTGGATGTCCCAGCTTGAGAACATGTTCCGTGTTTGGAAGGACATGAACTTACAACATTCCTCAGTGAGACGCGTGTCTCTGCCTGCTGTCCTCATGTGGAAATTATATAAAACATCTTTCGCCTGCAGTGGCCGCACACAGCGTGCCTCATCCATGTCTTTGTTGATTTCAGCTTGTTTTTTCGCACTGATTACAGGGCAGCGATGGTAGCGCAGTGGTAAAGTTTCCGTCTGGTAATCAGAGCTTACGGGTTTGAATCCCGTGAGTGACTTGTATTTTTTAGTCCAGGGTTATTTAACCGTGGGGTTCTGTGTTGCGTCCCTTTTTATGTATTATTTATATCAACTCAGTGATATTCACTAATTATACAGCTGGTTTTTATTTTATTGTTCTCCACATTAGCGGCATGATGTGGTGCAGCTGCTTGCACTGTGTTCCTGCTCGAAAGACACCGCCGTGCGCACTGGGATCATGCACGCCTGCCCGTCAGCTCGATGTTTGCGTGGATCACTCATACAAGCTGTTCTGCCGTGAGTCGCCCTGAGTTGTATTTATTTGTACCATGTGTGAAGGGGCCCAAACCTGCAATCAATAACGGAATCCTACCACTGGTTTCTGAAGAGCCCGTAGACTTTGGTGTCCTGCCATTGTTCCGCCGGAACTGTGGCCATGCCCACCAGCTCAGAGTAATGCTGTCTGCTGGTCCGGTCTCCACAGTAAAGTCTGGCACTCATCTGGGAGGTCCATTTAAACTGCAGGTTGTTTTTCCTCCCTCCTTTGTCGGCCTAGAACACAGTGTTTCAGCATTTCAGGAATTGTGTCTTAAAACACTCTCACACGTGTGACTGAATGCCTGCATTTTTTAATTTTAGGTACTATAAACCACCAGTTCTTTGTCACCAACATCTGTCGATGGTCGATCATCTCCACCATTTCTCCAGGTGTTTTCAAAGAATCCACCATCATTATGACGAAAACAGAAGTGAAGAAAAACTGGATCCTCCGCAAGACACAAGACTTTAAATCTTGATCCTGGTCTGCAGACTTACATCCTGCACTGAGGCCCGTTGGAGCTGAGGCTTATCTCTGGATTCTGTAACGTCAAATGGACGAAAGTCTACAACTCCCTCTGTCAAGCGTACTTCTGCAGCCAATCCTGGTACCCATTTCCTGGTGGGTGGACTGAGACAATGCAAACTGCATCTTGACCAAGGACACAGACAGATAGCATGAGCGGGATTCAAACCCAGCTGTACACATTGACAGACGAGGTCCTGTAGAAGACAGGCATGATAATTTTCAGAATTTGTCCTGAATTCCATATTTTTTAGAACAAACTGGATGAAGCATTCCTGACTTTTTTTCAAGCTTAACTGCCAAACTAAGGCGTAAAATGGGACTAATTTAGCCTAAAACCTGGGCGCTCCTACAGTCGACCCCAGACCCCCAGCCGACTTTCAGGATGTCTCATTCTTATGTCTCTGCACATTGGTAGTCCAACTTCCACTCAGTTCCCATTGTTCTACATCAGAAATCCACGCCTCCTGACATTCCAGGGAATGACGCTCCATGAAACTTGGTCTTTCGTGCAAACTACCTGAGAAAAGTCACATCACAATCACATCACCGTGTATAATTACAACCTGACTGTCACACGTGTGAGAAAAGCAAAAGATAAAGGAGAAAAAAAGATCTGGATCTGCACTTTCTTCTTCTTGTACCTTTTACAGCAGGTGCTTGATTCTAATCCTGTGGTTTGTTAAATGTGACAAATTAATGTTGTAGCTTTTGTATTCTCACCATGCAAACCTGGGTCACAAAGGGCAGCCACATGCTGGCGTCCATGCTCGGGTCCCTGTTTTTTTCATTATAGAAGGCATAGATTCTGTCTTGTTGGTTATTCTCCGGGCGTCTGCTGAGCATCAAACCAACGTAGTGCTGCTCTAGACACAGAAATGAAGCCAAATATGCTGCTTGACACCAAAAACATCTTTAAGTCTGCAAAAGTAAAACATTCTGATTTCATAAGAAATTTAATAATAATAATAATAATCACCTTTAGTGTGGTATGACGGCCCAACTTTGTCTTTCCCAATCTTGTGGATCCCATCACTGGAGTCAGTTCCGGAATGTGTGATGTAGAGATGTGGAGCTCCTGGAGATTCTGGAAGAAACATTCACAGGTTTTATAGTGATGCAGCGTCGTCGTCTTACAGCCAGCAGCAGTTTATGATTCATCAAGAGGCCATCCAAGAGACAAGAAGAGGAACTCGGCAGATATGTAAACAACACTGGTTGAGCGAAAGAGAGGTAGAAACTCAAAATCTAAAGCATGGGTGCAGTTCCAAGCAAAGTGCAATAAATAGTGCCACAGGTGGGAACTGAAACCTCAGAACAGTGCCCAGCCAAAACCAAAACCTCCAACTCATCATTTGATGGATTCAAGGAGAACCTGGTATGGTCCACTGAGAACCCAAATCTATGAGACCTCTGACCTTGATTGTTTAACATTCCTAACCAATCTCAAATTGATCCTCCCGTCCATAGGTCCAACGGCACTGCAGCGTTTGATCAGAATCTGATTCTGCATTTTTAGGATCTCATAGTAACATTCATACAGATGTAGTTACACAGAGGTCACGGTGGCGGCAGTGGTGGTGGCGGCACAAACACTTTGGATGCTGTGTGAAGTGCTGACCAATCAGAAAGATTGGATACGGAAAACTAAAGCGTACACAAACTCACCAACAAGTAGTGATAGTTCCCCTTCCTTCAGGACACGATTCTTTATACTCGTTTCAATGGAGCGCAGATCATCAGTGGGCGCGCACACGAGCGACTCCGCTGACGTGACCTACAGGCAGACACAGGAAAGGTGTCACATTCAAACCTGCTTAACACCAATGTCTGAGTTAGTCAGCACAAAAAAATAAAACAAAAGGATAACATAACCTCTACCCTCCTCTCGCAGGGGTTATATGGACTAGCCACCAGAGGAGGGCAGGGGTTATGTTTTCATCTTTGTCTGTGTGGCTGTAAACACTGTAACTCTGAGGGGTTTACGGATTCTTTACATTTACGGAACAGATGGTTCTTATGGACTAGTTGAGGAAATTTTCGTTGAAATTCAAATTTGCTTTGGAATATTTCCTTTCATCTTTATTTTGTCCATGTCTTTAATAGTACAAAATTCCTTCGTAATGTCAGTGCTGACCAGGCTGATGATGGAATTCCCCTTTGTTTGTTTGTAATTCTTGGAAATCATCCGATCTGAAAAGGAAATAATTCAGTAAAGTCTTTCTTGTCTATGTTGCTCGTCAGATTTCTTGTCTACAAGCTTTCAGCTGAGGGACTTACATTATCAGCGCTTTGATACCTGACTGATAAAGAATCACTCGCCGTTCTCATTCCATATACTCACACTGACAGACAGTTCCTCCACTAAGCAGAAGTGATACAGAACTTTTATTACTTTGTATAAATAAAAATAAGAAGTGGCGAGTGATAAGACTTTTAAAGATCATGCTCGGGACTGTTTTATGCCGTCCTACCATGTTACAGCACAGAGTTTCTCTACTGTTTGTTCCGCAAACAAACACCCGGTTCTCTTCTTCCCTCAGGTGGAACACGGTGATGTCATAGTCACAATCCTAAATGAGAAGAGTAAAAACTTAAAATTCAGTCCAGATCGAGGCTAGCTGACACCTTAAACACTCGGGATCTGCAGTTACTCACTGGAGTTACGCTGCTGTTGAGGCATTTGTCCCACAGGACTGTCCACTGCATAGGTGGCTGGAAATTCAAACGGAGACAATATCAGGCAAATCCAAAGTTTGCAGCCTCTCATTAATGTCTCAACAGTATAACGTCTGACTACCTTCTGAGGATTCTGAAAGTTGAAGGATTCCAGGTGTCGTTGTCCAACGACTGTGACACTGTCCGGCTGTTGTCCCAGGAGAATCCGTGCAGGTTTATCCACTCCATCTTTCCACAATCTGTTGACTGACATCCCTGCAAAGAAACACTTCATAACACAGCTGATCCTAAATGGACTCTGGACCTGTTTGTACTTCCTGCAGGTACGGACACTGAATGTGAGGCATTGATATTTGCTTCCATCTACAAACATAGTGTACGAGTAGCAAATGATCATTTTCTTATCCAAAACATTCAAGATCAATCAATGTCAATCTGAAAAAAATGACTGGAACTGGGACAGTGAAGATTGTGTTATCCAGCATGATCCAGTGTTCAATGTACTCTAATTACTGATTCATCTGCACCGTTCAACCATCCATCAGCAGAGAGTGTAGCCAGACAGACAGTGTGGTACAGAGGTGAAGAAGAGAGAGCAGGCAGGGTGGAGTGGGTGCAGAAAGGTGGCAGGAGTGATTTGTGACCGAAGAATATCAACAAGAGTGAAGGAGAAAGTCTACATGACAGTAGTGAGACCAGTTATGTTGGACAGCTTAGAGACAGTGGCACTAACAAAAAGGCAGGAGACAGAGCTGAAGATAATGCGATTCTCTTTGGGAGTGACGAAAATGGACAGGATTAGGAATGAACATATCAGAGGGACTGCTCAGTTGGGACGGTTTTAAGAGTGGGCTGGGCAACATGCACAAGCTGCATCGGAGTACACCACAATAGCAGAGATGATCGGAATGGAACAGCAGCTGCTGCCAGCCTGGTCACAGTTGCAGTGAACATCAGCACTTCTGGACTCATACATTTAATGTTTTTTTTTTATTATTATTGAGGAACACAATTCTGTAGGAGTGGAGCACAGCACTGTGCTGCTTAAGGCCTGGTCACACGGCACTTAATAAAGTGCAACAAAGCCCAAACGAAACAAGATATCTGGACTTTCGTTGACATCATTTAACCTTCATACAGCTTTGCTCCTGCAGCTGGCGCTTCGTCAAACTAAACTGTCGCAAACTTTGAACGAATGCCACCGAAATCCGTATTTAATTTTTCTGGAGTTCTTGATGTTTTTTTTTTTTTTTACATTTGCTTAGCTTTGTAACGTTAACATTTAGTTTGACTTTGTTTGAGCAACTGAATGTTTTCATACAGTGCAGAAGCCAGTTTGTGAGCGCTGCTACTGCCGCTGCGTTCATGTACCATTGGAAACTACAGGGCAAACTCGGCCTGTTTGCTTGGATTTTTTTTATCTGGGTGGGGGGTCAGCTTCACTGGGCTCAGGCATCTTATATAGGCCAGAATTAATCTTTTGTGTGAATACAATTAATTAATTAAAATGAAAACCACACTCCTGCCACAAGCAACTGCTGAATTTGAAACAACAAAAAAGTTGTGTAATTTCTGATGGTACATGAACACAGCATCAGCAGCAGGCCATCACCTCCTGCGTGCCGTTATTTTTTATTTTTTGATAAATATAACAATATGAGTGTAGGAATGACAATCCAGCCCTTCTGTACATGTGGCAACAGGTAGATGATTCAGAAGATTATATAAGAGGTGTTCTGGAAGGCAGAATTCATGTTGTGGATCAGCTACAGGTGGTGGAATTAACCTCAATGAGCCACTTCAGTCAGTGCATGGAGAGCACGTGCGTGCTGAGCACAGAATGAAGAAACACAAACAAAACTGTGGTGCTGCCTTTATTTCTCCCTGGACTGTCCTGAAGGTACGTCCTGTTCACACCGTGCACACGTCGGTGACATTTATACTGAATTTATGAGATGAAATAAATGGTCAAAATTCCTTGAAAATGAGAATGAGTAAGTAAGTAAGTAAGTAAATTTTATTTGTATAGCACCTTTCACAGACAAGAGCCACAAGGTGCTTCACAATATAAAAAGCACAATACACCACACAATACACCACACAGTGGCCAAGACATTTAAAAACATAGCATAGCAGCCCAAAACCTAAGCAAAAGCTTGTGTAAAAAAGAAGGTCTTAAGTTGGCTTTTAAAAGTGTCAACAGAGTCCAGTGAGCGCAGAGAGCGCGGGAGACCATTCCAAAGCCAGGGAGCAACAGCCTGGAAGGATCGCTCTCCTCTGGTTGAAAAACGGGTGCGTGGAACCATCAACAAATTTTGATCCACAGACCTCAGCGCCCTGGCAGGGGCATAAGGCTGGATGAGGTCACAGATATAGGAAGGCGCCTGACTATGTAGAGCTCTAAAGGTTAAAACCAAAATTTTAAAATGATCCTGTAGGACACTGGCACCCAATGAAGCTCCTTTAAAATTGGGGAAATGTGAGCCCTCCTGTTGGCTTGTGTCAGAATTCTCGCTGCAGAGTTCTGTACCAACTGCAGTCGACGCAACTCCTTCTTGTTTAGACATGAAAACAAACTGTTACAATAGTCTAAACGTGTTGATACAAAAGCATGAATAATAAGCTCTAAATCATTTTGTGACACCATTTTCCTGAGCTTAGAGATGTTTCTTAGTTGAAAGAAGCAGTTCCTCGTCAGATGTTTACAGTGCTGTACTAAAGACATATCTTTGTCAAAGATGACACCCAAGTTTCGAAGATTTGATTTTGCAGACTGGCCCAGGTCACCCAAGTACTGTTGAATACCTGGAATATGGGCATCAGGGGCAATAACCAATGTTTCTGTTTTGTCTGCATTGAGCTGAAGAAAGTTATTCCTTAGCCATTGTTTTATTTCCACTAAACAATGGAGGAAGGAATCGAGCTTCTTAATCTCAGATGGCTTAAAGGAGCAGTAAAGCTGGATGTCATCCACATATAACTGGTAAGAAACATCAGTGAATCTTTGAATGATCTTACCTAAAGGGATCAAATACAATAAAAACAAAATGGGGCCCAAAACAGAACCTTGAGGGACTCCACATAACAGGTCCGCAGACTCTGACCTTATCTGGTTAGCAGAAACGCTAAAGCTACGCCCGGACAGATATGAGAAAAACCACAGAAGAACTGACCCCGACAGTCCGACATGATCCCTCAATCTACTCAGCAGGACCTGGTGGTCAACAGTATCAAAGGCAGAGGACAAATCCAAGAGTACTAACACAGTGCATTTCCCAGCATCAGCAGACATCATAATGTCGCTTGACACTCTCATAGAGCCGTTTCCGTAGAGTATTGTCTACGAAAACCGGACTGAAACCTGTCGTGAATGTTATTCTGATCCAGGAAGAGTGTCAGTTGGTCTGAAACCACCCTCTTGAGAATCTTAGACAGGAATGGGAGCTTAGAAATAGGTCTAAAACTACTTAGCTCCATTTGATTTAAACCTGTTTTTTTCAGTAGAGGCAACACTATGGCATGCTTGAAAGCACTGGGAAATACACCGGTGGACAGAGAAAGATTTACCATTTTAGTAACACACGGACCTATTACCTCAAATACTTTAGAGAAGAGCCTGTAGGGAAGGATGTCCAATGAGCAAGAGGAAGGTTTCATCTTGTTCACCAATGCCGAAATATCAGCAAGTGTCACAGCCCTAAATGAAGACCAAATGCTGGGGACAGGCTCAATAACAGTAGAAGTACCACACAGGGGGGGTGGGATTTTATCCTTGATCAACTTGATTTTGTCAATGAAAAAACTCAAAAAGGCATTGCTGTCAGCTTCAGAAAACACAGGAGTAACTGAAGCAGCAGGACATACAAGAGAGTTGATTGTATCAAACAATACTCTGGGATTCTTCTTATTAACAGACACCAGCTGACGTATGTAGACAGAACGGGCACTCTCTGCCAGTTTGTTATATGATGAAACTAGCTCCCTGAGATGAAGCCTGTGAACCTCAAGTTTAGAGGATTTCCACAGGCGTTCAGTCCTTCGACACAGTCTCTTAAGACTTAAGAGCTCTTTATTTATCCAAGGGCACTCATTTTTCTGTAAAGACACATTGTATTTAACAGGAGCCAACTGATCAAGAATAGTTTCACAGTGTTGGTTAAAACACTGAATTAAATTGTCCACATCAAGGAAATCAGTGAACATACAAGGATTAAACATAGAAGAAACTCTTTCTGCAGTATCAGCAGTGATGCTACGCCTCCGAGACTTAACTTCTAAGGACTTCTGATCAGAGGTGAAATGCAGGTCAAACAAAACGAGACTATGATCACTCAAGTGGACGTCATTTATAGACATGTTTAAAATGTCTAGGCCAAGCGTAAAAACTAAATCTAAAATGTGACCCTTTTGGTGAGTGGGCTCAGAAACATGTTGCACAAAATTAAAAGCTTCAGTCAATGATAAAAGCTCCATCGCAGGGCAAGATAACTTGTCATCAACATGAAGGTTAAAATCCTCAAGTATTAAAACAGATTCCAACGTTAAAATAGAGGATAAAAAGTCACTGAAATCCTTAAGAATGGCAGTAGCAGGGCCAGGAGGGCGATAAACCAACACACAGAAAAATGGATATGAAAAACCCACCTTGACCAACTGTGATTCAAAGGAGGGAAAATCCTGTGACTGTGCCCCTTTACAAACATAATCCTCTTTATAAACGATGGCAAGGCCCCCACCACGGCGACAGGGGCGGGGCTTCCCAAGGACACAGAACCCAGCAGGGCAGAGCTCATTTAAATGAAGAAATTCCTCTTCTCTCTGCCAAGTCTCCGAAAAGCACATTAAGTCCAACATTTCAGTTGATATAAGATCATTCAGGGAATATGATTTATTGGCGATTGAACGCGCGTTCAATAAACCAAGGTGCAAGGTCGAAGATGTCACATAGGCGCTGTCTGAGGCTCACAATGGGACAGGACGAAGGCAGCGGTCACGTGGACTCCAGCTGGTCCGTGCAGGTGGAGACGTAAACACAGTGCACAGTGGCGATCCACCAGGATACCAGCGCTGAGAAAAGTCCAGAACACCCGTGTCCATCCGAACAGGTGTCAATGCAGATGTGCCATCGCACACATCATAGAGAGGGATGTGGTAGAGGAAGCGAGCCCGTCCTCGGCCACCGGCACTGGCGCCCGCGCCCAAGCACGCCGCTGCACGCCTTCTCCTCACCTGGACACCGGCCCGCGAGCCTCTTCTCCTCTTGTACAAAAAGCCTCTTTTCCTCAGTCTCCTGCGGATCTTGCACGGCGCCCGCAACAGCAGCGGATATTCAGGTGAGTCGGAGCCGATAGTTAGGGGCAGAGGAAACTCTGAGAACTCTGCAGTGACGTTCAGAAGCAGAAATCACATAAAGCAGCTGAGAACTCTGAACTTTAACAGACTGTTATTTTCCAAAGATATTTATTTTAGATGACTTAATGTCCTTTTATGTTCAAGCACAAAACATGACTGAGGAGGAGAAGAAAAGAGGAAATGAACTCTAGTCAGAATGAAAATACAAGCTGCTGATTTTTGTTATTTTTCAAAGTTATTAGGCTGCAGCTCTGTGTTTCATTTATTTCAAAGTACGTTACCTCTTATTCCATCCATCCATCCATCCATTTTCTTCTGCTTATCCTAGGTCGGGTCGCGGGGGCAGCAGCTCAAGCAAGGCTGCCCAGACCTCCCGATCCACGCACACCTCCCCCAGCTCCTCCGGAGGAACCCCGAGGCGTTCCCAAGCCAGCTGAGAGACGTAGTCCCTCCAGCCTGATCTGGGTCTTCCCCGGGGCCTCCTCCTGATGGGACGTGCCTGGAACACCTCTCCAGCGAGGCGTCCAGGGGGCATCCAGAAAAGATGCCCGAGCCACCTCAGCTGGCTTCTTTCGACGTGGAGGAGCAGCGGCTTGACTCCGAGCTCCTCCCGAGTGACTGATTTCCTCACCCTATCTCTAAGGGAGCACCCAGCCACCCTGCGGAGGAAACTCATCTCGGCCGCTTGTACTTGCGATCTTGTTCTTTCGGTCATGAGCCAAATCTCATGACCATAGGTGAGGGTCGGAACGTAGATCAATCGCTAAATCGAGAGCTTTGCCCCCCTGCTCAGCTCTCTCTTCACCACAACGGTCCGATACAGTGACTGCATCACTGCAGACGCTGCACCGATCCGTCTATCGATCTCATGCTCCATCCGTCCCTCACTCATGAACAATACCCCAAGATACTTAAACTCCTCCAGCTGAGGCCAGGACACCCCACTGACCTGAAGAGGGCAAGGCATCTTTTTCCGGTTGAGAACCATGGCTTCGGATTTGGAGGTGCTGATCTTCATCCCGGACGCTTCACACTCGGCTGCAAACCGCCCCAGTGCACGCTGAAGGTCCTGGTTTGACAAAGCCAACAGGACCACATCATCCGCAAACAGCAGAGATGAGATTCTGTGGTTCCCAAACCAGACCCCCTCTACACCCTGGCTGCACCTAGAAATTCTGTCCATAAAGGTAATGAACAGAACCGGTGACAAAGGGCAGCCCTGGCGAAGGCCAACGTGCACTGGAAACAGGTTTGACTTACTACCGGCAATGCGAACCAAGCTCCTGCTGCGGTCATACAGGGACCAGATAGCCCTTAGCTAAGGACCCCGGACCCCGTACTCCCGGAACATGCCCCCACAGGGTGCCTCGAGGGACACGGTCAAACGCCTTCTCCATATCCACAAAGCACATGTGGACTGGTTGGGCGAACTCCCATGAACCCTCGAGCACCCGATGGAGGGTGTAGAGCTGGTCCAGTGTGCCGCGACCAGGACGAAAACCACACTGCTCCTCCTGAATCCAAAGTTCGACTATCGGTCAAATTCTCCTCTCCAGCACCCTGGAATAGACCTTACCGGGGAGGCTGAGGAGTGTGATCCCCCTGTCGTTGGAACACACCCTCCGGTCCCCCTTCTTAAACAGAGGGACCGCTACCCCGGTCTGCCGATCCAGGGGTACTGTCCCCGACCGCCACGTGATGTTGCAGAGACGTGTCAACCAGGACAGGCCCACAACATCCAGAGACTTAAGGTACTCAGGACAGATTTCGTCCACCCCAGGAGCCTTGAAACCAAGGAGCTTTTTGACCACCTCAGTGACTTTGATGGACGAGTCCGCCTCTGAGTCCCCAGTCTCTGCTTCCTCTTCGGAAGACGTGACGATGGGAATGAGGAGATCCTCGAAGTATTCCTTCCACCGCCCAACAACATCCCCAGTCAGGGTCAACAGGTCCCCACCCGCACTATAGACAGTGTTAGCGGAGAGCTGCTTCCGCCTCCTGAGGCTTCGGACGGTTTGCCAGAATTTCTTCGAGGCCGACCGATAATCCTCCTCCATGGCCTCTCCGAACTCCTCTCAGACCCGAGTTTTTGCCTCTGCGACCGCACAGGCTGCAGCACGCTTGGCCTGCCGATACTTGTCAGCTGCCTCCGGGGTAACATCTACCAACAAAGACAAGTAGGACTCCTTCTTCAGCTTGACGGCATCCCTTACTTCCGGCGTCCACCACCGGGTTCGGGGATTGCCGCCGCGACAGGCACCAGAGACCTTGCGACCACAGCTGCAGGCGGCCGCATCGACAATGGAGGTGGAGAACACAGTCCACTCGGACTCCATGTCTCCAACCTCCCCCGGGATCTGGGAAAAGCTCTCCCGGAGGTGGGAGTTGAAGACCTCGCTGACAGAGGGTTCCACCAGTTGTTCCCAGCAGACCCTCACGATACGTTTGGGCCAGCCAGGTCTGACCGGCTACCTCCCTTCCCAGCGGATTCAACTCCCCACCAGGTGGTGATCGGTCGACAGCTCAGCCCCTCTCTTTACCCAAGTGTCCGAGACATGTGGTCGAAGGTCAGATGATATGACTACAAAGTCGATCATTGACCTCCGGCTCAGGGTGTCCTGGTGCCACGTGCACTTATGGACACCCCTGTGCTCGAACATGGTGTTCATGATGGACAAACTGCAACTAGCACAGAAGTCCAACAACTGAACACCACTCGGGTTAAGATCGGGGAGGCCGTGCTTCCCAATCACGCCCCTCCAGGTCTCACTGTCGCCGCCCACGTGGGCGTTGAAGTCCCCCAGGAGAACAATGGAGTCCCCAGTCGGAGCACTATTGAGTACCCCTCCCAGATACTCCAAGAAGGTTGGGTACTCTGCACTGCTGCTCGGCCCATAGGCCGAGACAACAGTGAGAGACCTGTCCCCGACCCGAAGGCGTAGGGACACGACCCTCTCGTTCACCGGAGTGAACTCCAACACATGGCGACTGAGCTGGGGAGCAATAAGCAATGCTACCCCTCTCCCCGTGAGCAACGCCAGAAAAGTGGAGCATCCAGCCCCTCTCCGGGAGTTGGGTACCAGAGCCCAAGCTGTGTGTGGAGGTGAGCCCGACTATCTCTTTTCAGTACCTCTCAACCTCCCGCACAAGCTCAGGCTCCTTCCCCCCCAGCGAGGTGATGTTCCATGTCCCAAAAGCCAGAGGCTGTGAGCGAGGACCGGGCCGCCGGGCCACCCGCCCTCGACTGCCACCCAGTCCTCTCTGCACCCGACCCCCATGGCCCCCTCTGCAGGTGGTGAACCCACAGGAGGTTACCTCTTATTATTTTCAAAAATCATGAGAGTCAAATCAGTCTGAATTGTTCAGTTTTTCCTGCATGTTTGTGTATTTTTTCCTTCTTCATAAGAGTTTGGTGTTTGCATTTGTTCTACAAAGTTTGAAAAAACAATAAAATGTTAACACTTTTCTTTATAGCAGTTCTGTAATTTCAGAAATGCAACAGAAACAACCACAAATCAGATAAAGTTGGGACTATATGTAAAATGAAGATAAAAATAAAAATGTTGCACTATTCCCAGTTTCTCCACTCACACCCACAGAAGCTGAAAGTTCTTCTAGAGTTATATCTTGGTGGCTTCCCTCACTTGTCTTCTTCCAGCATGCACATTTAGTTTTTGAGAACTCCCTACCTGACAAAGATTTATCGTAAAGTACCACACTGTATTTCTGAATGATTGATATCAATGAAATCTAAGAAATATTCAGTTAATTGGAACTGTTCATGTTTTCATCCTTGTTATATGGCTGGGGGGGGGGGGCCTGGCTGCCGGTTTGTTTGTCTGTTTGTTTTCCTCCCAGGTGGCGTGCATTTGGGACTGAGTGGCTGTGTTGCTGAGGCTGTCAGGACCTCACCCTGATCACCTGCGACTCGTCAGGACTCACAGCTGAGGTGCATCTGGATGGATTGGAGCATGTTGGCATTTAAGACTGGAGTGCACAGTGTGTATTTGCCAGAGACTCGACCTTGTGACCAGACGGGTGAGATCGTCGTCTCGGGAGCCATCTCATCAGCAGCGGATGCTGAGAAACGTCCAGGTTTGATGCACAGTCTGTGAATGAGGAGGGGGTGAGGTCTCACGCTCGTCAGCACACTTCCTGAGGTACGTTGGATTTTGTGACTAACAGTTATACAGTCAGTAAATGTGGTGTCCCTCACACCTTATTGTATTGAGCTGTATGTTAGTCATGTATCAGCTTCCACTGCGGTGGAGTTTTGTGAACGGGATGTTCCATGCCTGCAGGTTGGGAAGCTGATCAGTAATCAAGCCAGGAAGTGTTTGCTGTTTGTACACCTTTAAGTGTTCTGTGTGTAGAGTGTGGACTCACATAATGGTTCCTTCTTTCACAGACTCGGTTGTTGCGGCCACCTGGGGGGTGTCGGCGGGGTCCTTGGGTCCGAAACAGCTTCTGGCTCCGGACCGTTAGCGCTGCTGGGAGCGCACCACGCCAGGCCGCACCTTTTTGTTATCACATTTTCACTGTTATGTATTAAATTCAGTTAGCCTTTGTACCGTGCTCTGCTTATTTCATACTGGGTCCTTCAAACGCTGGTCGGTTCTCCGAGCTGCGTCCGACACATAACAATCCTCTGACATTTCTGAAGAAAACTGGCTGTAAAAAGTATTAATTAATTCTTACATTTAGAATAAACTGCCATCTCAACCTTTTTTTTTCTTGGAAAATGCTGCAGGCCTTAAATGCAGGAATGGATATATATAACAAAAAATAAATAAAAATAAAGCTGTCCACATAAAACACGAAATATGTTTGTTTCATACAGTCTGCAGTTACAGAAATAGAAGACAAAGTAAATGTCAGGATCATTACGTGTCCACCACCACCACATTTTCAAAAACTATAAGACCACAGGCCATGCATTATTTATGTTTTGTGTCTTTTAGTGAAGTTTTTCTTTTTTTTGGATTAAGGCAATAAGTGCCTCCTTGTATTACCACAGATGAACTGTTTCTGTTGCCACATCTTCTGAAATAAAACTGCAAAACACTAAAGCCTAAAAACTAAAAGAAGGAAAAAAATGGGAGCGGTACAGGAGCAGGAGTCATTCTGAATGGGAGCGGGATGGGAGTGGAAGTCGTTTTACCAGGAGTGGGATGGGACAGGAGTGAAAATCTACTCCTGTGTCACCCTCTAATGCAGACGCACACTGCTCCAACAGTGGCTCCAGGTGCGTTTCGTTTAAAGCATGGAGATCAACGTTAGCTTTGGTTTCATTTTGTTCCTCTTTCGTTCCTTTTGTGCTACTTGTCCACCTTTTCTCGACAATTTATGACTTTTTTTACTTTGTTCCCTTCATTCAGGAATCGTCATATACTGTGTGACTGGGCCATTAAATGTTTTTTTTTATCTAGAGCGCCCCCGCACCCACCCCACCCCACCCCCAAGCTGCCTCTTCCTCTGTTTCTTCTCCTCTCAGGGAGTAAATATGATAACATGAAAGGCGCACAAATGCTGTGCCGTGGCAATGTAACATCATATGTCCATCAGAGACAAAATGCAGGAGGTTGAAGGGGGACATACCTGTGCCAAATCAATGTGGAGATCCACCTCTGTGGATCTGCTGCAGACACCCCGAGTGGAAAAAACAAGGGAACAACTGAAATGACTTACAATGTTATTGCCAAATAAATCAAATCAGATGATGCGCTTCTGGACATCACCGCGTCATAGCTGTTCAAGCTATCACTGTGAGCAGATCTCAGAACCAACATGACCCTTAATTGGAGTAAACGGGTGTAGAAAATGGATGGATTATGTACTGGACAGGGGAAATTGAACACTAGATCAAGCACAAACATCATTCTAGGCACTCACCGATAACAAAATAAGAATTTTGTTATTTATTCTATTGTGTTTTCTCCTTACTGGGTTCAGTTTGAGGAATTTCCACAGTCTATTTACATGGATAATAGCAGGACAATAAGAGCTGAAAATGTGCTCCATAGCACTCTTGACCTCAGACTGGTGGTTCATCTTTCAGCAGGACAATGACAAACCCAAAGGAGTGGATTCAGGACAACTCTGTGAACGTCCTTGAGTGGCCCAGCCAGAGCCCAGACCTGAATCTGATTGAACATCTCTGGAGAGATCTGAAAATGGCTGTGCACCGACGCTCCTCATCCAACCTGATGGAGCGTAAGAGGTGCTGCAAAGAGGAATGGACCAAACTGCCCAAAGATAGGTGCACCAAGTTTGTGGCATTATATTCAAGAAGACTTTAGGGCCCTGTCCCAGTAGCGTTTAGGAGGATTTGCGGATGGAATGCGCACAAAAGTGGCCCACATCCGCCAAACAACCGCAATAACCATGTAACATTCCTGTATGAGTCGGCCGCCATCCGAACACGTCCGTGATCATCCGCAGAGGCACGCATGTCCGCAGCCAGGATTTTTGAGTGGCTCAAAAATCCTGGCTGCAGATGAGATCCGCATCACTGCCTGAACACATACTGAAGACATACGCAGGACATACACAACCAACGCGCCGCATATCCCCTGTCATCCGCTGATATCCGCAACCGATGGGTTGGCGCGGCTTGGCGGCGGACCGGGACAGCGTGCAAAACAGATATGACGTGTGCCCAGCACGGCCACATCACGGTCGCAAATGGTATGTCGTGCATGCAGACAGAGTGGGCACGGATGAAGCGAGTGCATCACGGCCGCTGTGCCCCTCATGGGGGCGCCTCCGTGGTCGCCTTCGCTTCTGTTCCCTGTTATATCCGCTTTTCTTCCTCATGTATTCGCTGATCCACCCCGGGACATTTGTCATTTCCGCCCACCTTTGTTGCGGATGCTCAGCTTTTGTCTCCTCATTTCATGCGCAAATCCTCCTAAACGCTGGTGGGACAGGGTTGCACTTGCTGCCAAATGTGCATCAACAATAGAGCAATGTGATTTCTTAGTTTTCTATTTTTAATAAATTTGTGAAAATAAAAAACAATACAAAGTTTTTATGTTGTCATTATGGGCTGTTCTGAGTAGAATTTTGAGGGGAAAAAAAAAAAATTTCCTCCAGTTTGTAATAAGGCTGCAACATAACACAATGTGGAAAAAGTGCTGTGAATACTTTCCAGATGCACCATAAAATGACAATTGCCCAAACAGAAAAAAAATCCTAAAACATGATAAAATAAAAATACAGCTATGATATTGACTACAGAACAAAGGTGTCCAGTTTTATGTGTTCAGTCTCCTCTCTTATTGCACGCACGCACGCACGCACACAGGCAATAAAAACCACCACAGTAACTTAAAAATCACGAGGGATCCTCTAGAAAGTCACAACACCAGGGGTGGTCCTGGAGGCGGGCCGGCCAGGCAGCCGCCCGGGGCGGCATCGCAGAGGGGGGCGGCACGTCCGTGCGAAAAAAAAAAAACAGTCAAAAAAATCTGTCTGAGGCTGAATCCCTTTTTGATTGACAGCGAAATGAGCGAATCAGCGATCTTTTGGTGTAAACATCCGTGGGAGCATTTTCATTCTTTTCTGAGTTGAACCGGAGGTTTTCCTAATCCTCTTAACGGCATTTTCTTTGTTAAAAACGACTCGTGACAAATCGAGCTTCTATTTCTGGTGGGGGGTTTTTTTGTAGCTACTTGTGTTTGGAGACTGACTTCTATCACAGTTTCTGTCCCTACCGAGCAGCGGGTGCTGCTGAGCTCCTCCACCGTCACAAAGCGCTCACAGGCGGACAAACTTCACACGAGCCTCGCGCCAGTCCCAGCTAGCGAGCTAGCTAGGTAGCAAGCTGCACATAATGGCAGACAATTTGAATGTTGTGGACCGGATTTTGGCGAAGCCATTTGATAGTCTTCCTTACGAAGAAGCCGTGGCTGCTGTCATGGCTTCAGCTCTCAATGGTTTGCAGGCCAAAGTTAAAGCAACAGCCCCCAGGTCAATGTTTGTGCATTGCTATGCACACAGACTGAATCTGGTTCTGTCTCAGGGGGCTAAATGCTTATCTGAGTACAGAATATTTTTTGCATCACTCTCTGGGTTTGCCACATTTTTCTCAAAATCCACAAAGAGGATGTCTTTTCTTGAGTCTGCAGGCTGCTCAAGGTTGCCCAGAAATGCTGCTACTGGATGGAATTTCACATCACGGATAGTGAGCACTGTGGCAAACAATTATGATGCCCTCCTGCAAACTTTTGAGATGATCATTGCAGATAAGTCCATGGATGATGACACATTAGACTGTGCCAATTTCTTTGTGTTTGTTATTGCAGTAGTCATTAAAACTGGAAATTTGTTCTTGAAAATAGCTGTTGTGAGTTAATTTGTGGGATTGTGGGTGTTCTGGACGAAGTTAGTGTTTTCATGGGTGGTGGGGTGGAGGTGGTGGCCACGTTAGTGTGCGCGGGGGGGCACGCAGGGGGTTTCGCCCGGGGAGTAAATCACTCTAGGACCGCCACTGCACAACACTGTCTTATTTCTATAACTGTCTTATTTCTGTAAGTGACTTATTCCACAATGAACCCATACAAGTCCACTCATGGGAAAAGAAGAACAAGAAAAACACACCTTATAAAATAAAAACAGCCTTGTAGGAAACCATTGCTTCAATAAAACAGATTACAGTTCCATTATACACCAGATACGACACAAAAAGAACATGACACCTAAAAATTAAATTCAGAACTCTTTCTCTCTCTCACTCACTCACACACACACACACACACACCTATATATATATATATATATATATATATATATAGGTGTGTGTGATAAATATGTAATAAATGAAAGATTTATTTATTTCAACATTTATAAGTCGAAGTCTCTTCTGTTCATTATTTGTCTGGTTCTCAAATGCCTTCGTCATTTCCGCTTTGTTCATCAATTTACACAGAAACTGGTTCTTCTGTTTCACACACGTTAAAGTCAATTTATTAACAAAGAAAAAAGTCAACCTGCGTGTAAAAACGGAGATTTCACGTTAAACAAGTGATTATTTCCTACCAGTGTTTGTCAGAATCATCCTCGGAACCTGCGCCGTGTTGGTTTCTGTCACCGGAATGAAACGGAACACGAATAAAAGAGATAAAAGACTCATCTTTCTGTCTGCAGACGACATAAAGCGACTAACAGGTGCGCAACGCGCGCGCGCGCCTCTGTCCAGCTGTCGTCCCGCAGGGGGCGGAGTCTCGGAGTCTGAAAAGTTTCTGTGCGCAGTCAGAATTGTTGGACTTTGGGATAGTTTAACTTAAAGTACTGCTTCAGTGTAACTGGAAACACAAGATTAAAAATGAGAACAAAATCTCCCTTTAACAAAGACTCAGATCACCAATGTGATGTTTCGTGTCCAAAACACTTTGTATTAATTCTTGCAGTAATTTTCATGCAAAGAAAACTTTATGTTTTGCTGATTTTTCTCACACAAAAATGTGCTCGTTACACTGTGTATGCCATGTTATGTTGCATATGTGACACTTCCAGTGTATATGGATTTTTTTTCTATATTTTGATTTTTCTATATAGTGAGAAGCCTTCACTGATTTCCTTGTACGTAATGATAATCACAATAAAAATCTTTTTGTTTCTGACTCTTTGCAAAAGTTTGAACATACCCGAAAGCCTTTTTAATTTTTTTAATTTTTATGTTTTATTTATTTTAGCAGTCTCAAATGAGAGCCAACACACAACCTCCAACTTCCTCTGCTGGTTAGTGGAGGAGGTCAGAACGCAGTGAAGTAATAGAGTGTGTGTGTGTGTGTGTGTGTGTGTGTGTGTGTGTGTGTGTGTGTGTGTGTGTGTGTGTGTGTGTGTGTGTGTGTGTGTGTGTGTGTGTGTGTGTGTGTGTGTGTGAGAGAGAGAGAGAGCGATGCACCAACGTAATGTGACCACTAGAGGGAGATCTTCGACTGACAAAAATATTTTTATGAAAGCAAACTATATTGGCCCTTTCTCTGCAGCCCTGTGGTTATTATTACTGTTGTAGTTGTTATTATTATTATTGTTGTAGTTATTAATATTATTATTATTATTGTTGCTGCTGCTGCATGTTTTAATTTTTTAAATGAATTTTAGGATTATTCATTCATTCATTTGTTTTCGATACGTGCTTACTCCAATCAAGGGTCACAGCTCGGGGTGGGGTGGGGGTGGCGAGGTGAGGGTGGGGGGCACTGAAGCCTATCCCAGCAGTCACAGGGCCAGAGGGGAGGTCCACCCTGGACAGGACGTCAGTCTATCACAGGACAATTTTATGACTAGTTTACGACCATTTGCCTACTTTCCAGAGTTTTGATTATTTGTGCCATAGGTCATAGAATTTCAGGTGTATTATTGTCTTGTTTGAAGGTTAGCTCAGGTGTGTACGTCTGTATAACAACACCTTCCTGATCACATTTTATCAAGGATTCATACCGTTACAAAATGAACTGCAGAACCTTTCACCTGCCAAAAAAATAAATAAATAAATAAAAAGGTTGAAAAGTACAACTATTTCCCGTTCCAGTTCTCTGTGTTTCCCCCTCTCAATCCTCTGCTAAAGGGAAGAAATGCTCAGGTGATAACTGGAAGAAAGGGTCATGTTTTCTTCGGGAACTGTAGGTGGTTCCCCCCAGCCTCCAGAAAATGGAATCATGTACTGCACAGTGGCACCAAAGGTCCAAATGTAAGGGGGAACATGGGTGGAGAGCTAGAACATCCTTTTTGTCAGCAAAGACGACCGCCTTCTACTTCTACTGCTGTCAAGGGAGCTTGAAAAGCTTTGTATTGCAAGTAGCACTCGTCTTCGAAGTCCACAGACTGTGAAGAGGCCAGATCCCCAGGGATACATAGACCTTTGGTCTTGTTGTTATAGTGGCCAACATACCAAAGGAGTGACAGTTGGTGCGGTACAAGGATACCGTACTGATACTGATGCTGATACTTTTGATGGTATCAGGTATCAGCCATGTTAATGACAGCACTATGGCACCTCGACATAGACATTCTGTCTGCTGTCTCAGTCTAAGCTCCAAACATGTTGAGTGATATCTCAGCTGCTCCCAAGGTGACACTCCTCTGGTCATGGATAACGTCAACTTCTGACGTTGACATGGTGGGTTATGAGAACAGTTATCTGTGCCTGTGGATCTGGTAACTGTGGTGAAAATGGCTCAGTGCTTGTCATCTCTTTAAGTTGAGGGCTTTGAGTTTCTGGATCGTGGTTCCTATGCTGGATATTGTACATGAATACTGCTGATGTAGCTAAAGAGATTAATCATGTTCTCTTGGAAGACGCTGAAGAATCCTGCAGCCCTGCAGGATCTATAGAAGTGACCAATGCGTGAACTCTGACCACAGATGTCTTTGTCGCTTCTCTAACAGTTTAGTTGTTGTCCAGACTGCCGTCTGCTCGGGGTCACAAACTTAATCTGCATATGTAGATTTCAATATGGATACGAGATGATTTTATGCGAATGCTGAGCGACACAACATGCCAACTGCCGGTCCGAGTGAAAGCAGCAAGATGTCAGCTAGTTGCTTGCTCTAACAAAATAATCCAAGAGGAATATGCTTCAAAACAGTTTTATTGATATAAAAATGCAATGTGCGTGCCATTTTGACCTCATATTTTGTAAAGGATAGCAAGAAATAAATACTTTGAAACCTAGAAACACTGTGTTTGTAACCAAATAACCCCTCTGAAGTGATTTATCTGATTTAGATAACCTACAGAGATGTTAGCTTGCTAACTAGAGATAAAGGATTGTTTCCATGAAAGACTTTGGACTGTAACAAGTACAGCAAATTTGGGTCCATTAAGGAGTCGAGTCATTAACCACCCTGCACAATAATGTCAAGCAACCACGAGCTGGCCACGCCCCCCAGCAACACTTTATGATGACATCATAAAGCAAGCCTGGTTTTTAGTTTATTGGCATAAGTAATGGAGTGCGGTTGTTGTTACAGTATAGATTTCACTGTTTTTCACACACCTGGTCATACGCCTGGATATTGGGTTACTACAAAAGGGGCGTAATGTGACCCCTTTAGTCTAATATCCTAAATGCCTTTGAAGTGTAAACATACTTGTTTCAGTCTCATTATTGTCATAAAATCAGGTATATGAAAGTAATATATATGCAGTCTTTGTGTTTATTGGATGATCTATGTACAGTAGTAATAGTAGTGCTATGTGACTAAAAAGATTAATCCAGGTTTTGAGTATATTTCTTATTGTTACATGGGAAACATATATATACATGAGGAACATATATATACATATATATACATATACATATATACATGTATAACCACAGTTTTTCATGATTTCTTCACATCTGCGAGGCATTAATTTTGTTGGTTTGGAACCAAGATTTTGCTGATTTACTAGTGTGCTTGGGGTCATTGTCTTGTTGAAACACCCATTTCAAGGGCATGTCCTCTTCAGCATAAGGCAACATGACCTCTTCAAGTATTTTGACATATCCAAACTAATCCATGATACCTGGTATGCGATATATAGGCCCAACACCATAGTAGGAGAAACATGCCCATATCATGATGCTTGCACCACCATGCTTCACTGTCATCACTGAACTGTGGCTTGAATTCAGAGTTTGGGGGTCGTCTCACAAACTGTCTGTGGCCCTTGGACCCAAAAAGAACAATTTTTCTCTCATCAGTCCACAAAATATTCCTCCATTTCTCTTTAGGCCAGTTGATGTGTTCTTTGGCAAATTGTAACCTCTTCTGCACATGTCTTTTATTTAACAGAGGGACTTTGTGGGGGATTCTTGCAAATAAATTAGCTTCACACAGGCATCTTCTAACTGTCACAGCACTTACAAGTAACTCCAGACTGTCTTTGATCATCCTGGAGCTGATCAATGGGTGAGCCTTTGCCATTCTGATTATTCTTCTATCCATTTTGATGGTTGTTTTGTCCCAAATAAATCCTTAGGTAAAGATATGGATCAGATCAGGACCCTCCTCCGGATCATACTTTAAATGGATTTCTGCTGTTCTTTTTCTGTTTCATACTGTGAATCCTCATGTTTAATTGTTTTTAATTAGTTTTCTGAGTGAATGTCGCCTTTATTCCACTTGGTCTTTCCCCTTCTGTCTTCTAGAGTCTTTGATCAGATATTCCATCTGCTCGCAGTCTGATGTTTCTGGGTCAACAGCAGAAAATGTCACAGTTTTCCTACATCGACACCAACAGGAGATTTTTGGTGTTCTTATCTTTTTATTGAACACTTTTGGAGCTGGAACACATCCCTGAGGAACACCAAAATTTGTTGGGAAATACAATTATGTGAAAGCAAAGTCAGGCTGCTGAAAATGCTGAACTTGTAGAGACACTCACATGTCTTGGCATCGTTCACGTGAGACAAAATCAGAGATATAATTTCACATATCTCTGATTTTGTCTCACTTGAACACTGGTCAACACAGTTTTTCTTGAATAGAGTTTTCAACAGATTTTGAGTAATCTGAATCTGGTGTTAGTTTTTGGCAATCACATCACATTTTTGAGATATGAAAACACCTTCGGTGCCATAAAGGATACTGCAGCTCTTGTTCACATTTCGCAAACCTGGTTTAAAACTATCCTTTTGAAGCTGCTTTTGTGCGATTAGTGGCGTTAAACTCATGAGTGAATGAGCAACTTTTGCGTAACAATGCAGAACATGGAGATTGCAAAACAACGTGATGTGAGCAGTTTGTCTCTCTCCATGTCAGCCTGTCCTCTGCTACTACTTCTTCTTCCACACTAACCTGCATGTCCTTCATCACCACACCCACAGACCTCCTCTCTTCTCCTCCTGTCTGGCAGCATCATCCTCAGCATCCTTCTCCAGGTATATCCTGCAGCCCTAAGATTATGAAGGCAAATTTATATATATATATATATATATATATATATATATATATATATATATATATATATATATATATATATATATATATAATAAATTAGTGCAGCAGAGAAAGACTTGCATAATGTGGAAAATAGTGTGCAGTGGGATAACTGTGCAACTGGAAGCCAGTAAAAATGATATTTGAAAAAGCAGCATATCAATAAACAGTGTAACTGTGTTGTAGTTTATGTTATGTGCAATTGTAAACATGGACCAAGTTATATGCAGATATATGAACAGTTAAAAAACACTACATCAAAAGGAAATGATATTGCACGTGACATTTCATGGCCCAAAAAACCCAATCTGGTGTTTGCAATTCAAAATCTCCTGTGTGCACCATAATTTGGTATAACTGTATGTGCATACGCAACAAATTTCACTGAAAATTATGTAGAAAATGTGGCACCTCTAAATGATTTTATGAAGCCATTTATTGTCTAATATTGTGATTTTTTTTGTTGTAAATTGTGTATATTTGTCAGAGATGTGCAGACGTCATTTTCCTGCAAAGAGGAAAAATATGGAAATTGAAGAGCTCGGTGCTGTGTGATCAGTGTGAGGTTTTGGCAGAACCTCGGTACGTCTGAGGAGGGGAGGACTTCATGACAAATCCTCCCCTAATCAGCTCCTGTGGGACAGCGTCTGTGCGTCTGCTCAGATATCTGCATGTGAGTGCATAAAACGTCTTAGTATTCTTGAGCTTCTCAAATTTGCACTCTCTCTGTGTGTGTGTGTGTGTGTGTGTGTGTGTGTGTGTGTGTGTGTGTGTGTGTGTGTGTGTGTGTGTGTGTGTGTGTGTGTGTGTGTGTGTGTGTGTGTGTGTGTGTGTGTGTGTGTGTTTAATGATGTGTGAGTGGGTTTGAGTCCCACCAAACGCAACATGGCTGTTAAATAATTTATGACAAATTCAGCTGTAAGTTTAATGAGATCCTCAATCTCATCTCTTTGGGCGCCTCCTTTCTGCAGTCATGTGACAATATAAAAATCTGCTGTCTGTTTCCTGTCGAGTCCCGACATTAAGAACACTGGTGTCAAAAGTCAAAATTTTGGGAAGAATTCTCCCCGCATTCCCAGCCTGTATCCTCCACCGATCACAAGAATCCTGAACATCAACCACACGACAACACGTAAACACAAGTCAGACTGCCGTTGGGCTGCGTGTGGTTTATGGCTGCAGGGGGCGTCTTTGCTCTTACCCACGGTCAGGACATTATGGGTGTTCAGGTGCCCTACGTCTGGAGGTTTTTGGACACAGACTTTGGATGCCACCCCATGCTCCTGGGCAGTACCTCACCTTGTGGCATGGGGTCTGGATGGGTTTTGAGACTGCTCCTTGAGACTGTACAGTCTGTTAATTAGGACTAGTCTGCTCCTGAGTGTAGGGTGACTGGTCACACATCTTCCTGATGTGACTGGTCTGTGTTCCCTTGAATCAGTCCTTTCCTCCTGGTGGAGTGAGGTTTCTGACCTCTCTCTGTGAGTGCCCTCTCCACATGTGTGTCCTCTCTTTCTCTCTGCAGCCTCTCAAATTTGTGATGCCAAGATTTCAACAGTTAATTCAACAAATAATTCAACCTATTCATTTATCTATATAGCGAGATGGACGGCTACATTGCTGTTTATGTACAGATATATCACAATGTCTATATCTCTCAATATATCCAATCAATCAATATGTAAATCAGGAAGTGCAAGAGATTAGTAAGGATGAACTGAGGGCAGCTATGAAAAGGATGAAGAGTAGAAAGGTAGTTGGACCAGATGACATTCCAGTGGAGGCATGAAAATGTCTTGGAGAGATGGGAGTGGAGTTTCTATTGTTTAATAAAATCTTGGAAAGTGAGAAGATGCTTGAGGAGTGGAGATGAAGTGTGCTGGTTCCTATTTTTAAGAACAAGGGTGATGTGCAGTGCTGCAGTAACTACAGAGGCTTCAAGCTGATCAGCCACAGCATGAAGTTATGGAAAAGCGTAGTAGAAGCTAGGCTAAGAAAACAGGTGATCTGAGAGCAGCAATATTATTTCATGCTGAGAAAGAGCACTACAGATGCAGTGTTTGCTCTGAGAATACTGATGAAGAATTATAGAGAAAGCCAGAAGGAGTTACATGGTGTGTTTGTGGATTTAGAGAAAGTTTATGACAAGGTACAAAGAGAAGACTTGTGGTATTGTATGAGGAAGTCTGGAATGGCAAAGAAGTATGTGAGGGTAGTGCAGGACATGTACAAGAACAGTGTGACAGTGGTGAGATACACACAGTAGGAATGACCAGCTCAGTCTCACATTTCTTTTGGTGCTCCCATCACGAAATTAGTCAAATTTTTGTGACGGGGCTTTTTATTAACTCACTATTACTAACCCTCCTTCTACCCCCAACCCTAACCATAACCACCCGACCCCCCCCCCCCCCCCCCCCCACACACACACCTGCTTCACTTAAATTTCGCGCAGCCATCACGGAATGAATTAGAATGAATTCGTGCTGCTGTGATGAAAATGAGGTGCTTTTCATCACAATATCACGAACCAATATATTAATGTATATTTCATGCTGCTGAATCACGACATGCCATGAGACCAGGTTGGAATGACAGACTCATTCAAAGTGGAAGTGGGATTACACCAAGGATCATCTCTGAGACCTTTCTTGTTCGCAATGTTAATGGACAAGTTGACTGAGATCAGACAGGAGTCTCTATGCACTATGATGTTTGCAGATGATGCTATGATCTGTAGTGAGAGTAGAGAGCAGGTTGAGTCTAGCCTGGAAATGTGGAGATATGCTCTGGAGAGCAGGGGAATGAAAGTCATTTGGAGCAAGACTGAGTCCATGTGTGTGAATGAGAGGGAGCATGGTGGAATAGTGCAGTTACAAGGAGTAGAAGTGGTGAAAGTAGATGAGTTTAAATACTTGGCGTCAACTGTCCAAAATAATGGAGAGTGTGGTAGAGAGGTGAAGAAGAGAGTGCAGGCAGGGTGGAGTGGGTGGAGAAAGGTGGCAGGAGTGATTTGTGACTAAAGAATAACAGCAAGAGTGAAGGAGAAAGTCTACAAGACAGTTGTGAGACCAGCAATGTTGGTCAGCTTAGAGACGGTGGAACTAACAAAAAGGCAGGCGGGACACCCGGAGATGTTGAGATTCTCTTTGGGAGTGACGAGGATGGACAGGATTGGGAATGAACATATCAGAGGGACAGCTCAGGTGGGACGGTTTGGAGACAAAGTCAGAGAGGTGAGATTGAGATGGTTTGGACATGTGCAGAGGAGGGACCCAGGGTATATAGAGAGAAGGATGCTGAGGATGGAGCCACCATGCAGGAGGAGAAGAGGGAGGACAAAGAGGAGGTTTATGGATGTGCTGAGGGAGGACATGCAGGTGGTTGGTGTGACAGAGGAAGATACAGAGGATAGGGTGAGATGTAAACGATTGATCTGCTATGGCGCCCCCTAATGGGAGCAGCCAAAAGAAGAAGAAGAAGAAGAAGAAGGCTGAATTCTTTGATGGTTTAATTGCTGAAATCCTCATCAGGCATCACAAATTCCTGGAGTGTCTGACTGATGTGAGACTGTGCACCGGTCTGTGCAGGCCAGAGGCTTGGTAAAGATCAAGGTTGTTTGTGTGTGTGTGTGTGTGCAGCTGTGTGTTTCTGCAGGCTGTGTTGCGTGTGTTTAGTCTGTGAGAAGCTTCACTAACTGGGGCAGAACTGATTGTTCCTGATGGCTGTAGGCGAGCTCAGACCTACATTCTGCTCCCAGAGCAGGAGGAGCAGGAGGAGCAGGAGGGAACCGTGCCACATGTAGTCCTGGTCGGCATTATTAACACCCCAGATTTTTTTTTCCCAAAAACAAATTCCTTAATTATGAACCAGTTTAGTGCAATCCGATTAATAAATTGGCAAAAGTTATTTAATGATAATAGAGTGAAATAAAAAAATAAATGATGTATGTGATGAATTATTGCCACATTTTGAATTTAAAGAGGACAGATGCAGGTAGAGTGGGCAGAAATTACTTGCTCGACCTGGGTTTGAATCCCGTTCCTACTACACTTCTCAATCCTTGGACGTTTCCGTAAGATGTCTTGGTGGCTTCCTTCACTTGTCTCGTTCGTGCGCATTCACTTGGTTTTTGAGAACTGCCTCCTCCGACAGCACCACACTGTTTGAATATGAAGTCTAGTAAAATGTCTATGTGTCCGTCCCCTGACCGGCCCAAAACAAAAAAAGTGATGATTTACTGGAAATTCTTCAAAGGATATCATTAACTGTGACACATGGACAGTTTACATCTATATTTTCT